>NC_079454.1:28250791-28386408 GCF_903798145.1 Danio aesculapii | reverse complement strand
GAAACCTCAATGACCTTTTGTGAGAGAAGAGCAGAACAGAACAGTTCACAATGAGGGATGAATAAAGAGTGGTTGCTGGGGAAATAAACATGATTATGATGAACAATATAAACTTTACTTTAAAGACTTGACAAAAAAATAATTATAAGGACCAGTTCAAAGACAATAACTACAACAATAAAGAAAATATGCTAAAATTCATTCTAAATATAAAGGAAAAGAAGAGTTCACATCATAACTATAACAATTCTGATGAAACTGATAAACAATCATTTAACAGCCAATCAGAATGCAATAGATCTTTAAAGAGCTTTCAAAGAGCCACATGACAAATCAGCAGAGCACACTGCAATATAACTGGACTTCTGGACTTTATTGTTAAATTATTGTTCATTTATTATAATACATTCTTTTTTATTTATTATCTTTAGTTATGGGCAGCGCAGTGGGTAGCACTGTCACCTCACAGCAGCAAGGTCGCTGGTTCGAGCCTCGACTGGGTCAGTTGGCATTTCTGTGTGGAGTTTGCATGTTCTCCCTGTGTTCGCTCCAGTTTCCCCCACAAATCCAAAAACATGCGCTATAGGTGAATTAGGTAAGCTAAATTGTCCATAGTGTATGTGTGTGAATGAGAGTGTATGGGTGTTTCCCAGTGATGGGTAACAGTTGGAATCCGCTGCGTAACAAAATATGCTGGATAAGTTGGCGGTTCATTCCGTTGTGGCAATGAAAAGGTTCTATGCATGCTTCTTTTTTGAACACTTAATGCCAATAATATTTAAGTATAAGACTCAACATACGGTATTCACAACAACAACAAAAAATCTTAAATGAGTTATATGGTTTATCAGTCTTAACAATTCCAAAAGTTTCTCTCAGCTGGACTAACTGGGAAAGTGCAAACATTCTAAGACCAGTTTTCATGCCAACCTGACCAGACTTAAACAGCAAGAGCTACAAAAAAACAATAGTATAAAGCAAGTTTTTCATTTTGTAAACATGCATGACATCTTACGTCCAATCAATCAATAGCCATGACAAAGTTATTTGAAGCATAACAAATAATCTGTTAAATTACATCATGCCATATCTCACCGTGAACCTCCTGAAATCTGCTCTACGTCCTCCACCTTGAACCCAATAATGAGAGCGCATGTTTCTGGCTTTAAATGTCCCCGCGTGTCAGACACAGTCTGTGCTCACTGAGAGATCTGTAAATTATCCTTTTCATTTCATGGATGTTCTCTTCATAGACCTTACAGATATACGCGTCTAAAATTTAGTTTTTCCAGTCTTGCGAGATGTTGCGCTTTTCATGTTAACGATAAATGAATTTAAATCGGGTCTCAAAGTTAGAGCGGTATTGAGTCAGTGAGGGGCGGAGCAGGATCTCAGCTCAGCTCACAGCGCGCGCTCCTCACACAGTCGAGGCGCGCATCGAGTATGAGCAGGGTACAAACATGGTATAGGCACACATACGCTCTCAGAAATAAAGGTACGCGAGCAATCGCTGTTATGGAACCTTTTCAAAAGGTACAATGTTGTACCCAAAAGGTCCATATTATTACCCTAAGGGTACATATTAGTACCTAAAAAGTACAAAAGTGTTCCTCTTAATTTTTTTAGGTACTAATATATACTTTTGAGGTACCAATATGAACCATTTAAGTACAAACGTGTACATTTAGAAAAGGTACCACCCCAGTGACGGCTCGCGTACTTTTATTTCAGAGAGTCTATACTGAACGCATGCAATATTTATCCTAGTTTATTTATCAGCTTCTTCTGCGTTCCCTTTTTCATCTAATGCAATTAATGTTATACCTGAGGGGGATTCTTTAGAAAAACTCAAAAATCTTAATTCAGATTTTCCAAACTGAATCTGAGGTAAGGAGACAGTCGTGCAAGATGAATCAGTCACATGACTCGGATCACGTTCATATAAAAAGCTACTCATACGAGCTTTATTCTTACCGGTTTGATGATATATTAAAGTAATGGTGCACCATTCACTTGTTCAAATCTGTTACACTTACTTTCTTCTTATTTCGAAGAATATTGAAAATCTGTAACCATTGACTTCTATAGAAATAGTTTTTTCTTATGCAAATGGTTGTAGCTTTTCAGTCTTCTTCAAAATATTTTATTTTGTGTTCAACTACATAAACTTGAGGGTGAGTTAATAGCTAGTGAGTAAATATTATCTATACAAACGAAAGATTATTGTTGTAGGCTGATTTACTTTTATGTTCAACGTATATTACATTTTTTTTTATTTCTAGTACTAGCACTTTTTACCTATTTTAACAAATATTTCATCCACTTTTCTGACACTTTGTATAGCGTTTATACAATAAGTCGAAGACCTGTGAAGTGCTTGGAGAAAGAGCAGCTCATCATCACGCTGTCGATTCAGTAGTGCTGTCAGTCGTTTACTATTACTTTAGCGCCCCCACCTGGATAAAATCTGCAATTGCGTAAAATCTGCAATTGAACGATTATAAGTTTATATATTGGTGGTGCTTGTACTAATATTTTATGACCATCACAAAAATGCGTCATCTGATCCAGGAGTGATTAAACTGTACATTTCAGACAGTACTTTAATTAAATCTGCGTTTCGTTGTGGTCGTCATCACACTTTACAACTATTAGATGAGACGACGTAGGTACAACACATTTGTTTATTTTTTTCGGAGTAGTTGTTCATTTTGCTGCAATAATGTATCCTTTTATAAATAAATAAATAAATAAATAAATAAATAAATAAATAAATAAATAAAAACATTAATTTTAATTTTGACATCAGTATAAAGTCAACAAAACGAGCAAAAGGACAAGAAACTAGGGTATATTACCTTCTGCTTTCTTCTCAAATAATGACTGGTCAATCCAAATAGAATATCGGTATCCAAAAGGAGAGTTTCCAGTTCCACCGGTGTTTCCCTCTGCTCTATATCTTGTGGTAAATCATAATGTAGAGCCATGGGATACCTCTTGTTTGGGATGTTTTTTTTTTTTTTTTCTTTTGAGTCTTACAGCCAATTAAAAATGATCAAAACGCGCCGAGAAATCAAACAATGTGTCAGGTATCAAGAAGAAAGCCAAAGGCATGTAATTCCTAAATGTCATTCCTGTCCTTCAGTAGCTTAATTCGGTATATGTTTAACCATATCCATCCTTTGCTCACTGCAGACGCGCGTGCACACCTGGTCGCACATGAAACTGAAGCTCCAACATGTGGATCGATTCAAAGCTGCTCTGATGTCTCCGCCTCCTTTCATCTCTCTCTTTCTCTCCTTCCTTAAATGAGTTGTAAGAATTACTGTCTCACCCCACGAAACACAAAATCCCACAGCTACACCTGTTACCATTATTTAATCCGCAATGCAATGTAGCCTGGCAGCAGTTTGTAAGTCCTATGGCTTTTTCCACACCTGTAAAACGCTTGATTTTGTCCGAAACATCGATCAAAGTCGTTGCAGTTCTTTACTTTTACAAGCTAAAATTTTAAACGGACCAAAGTTTATCACGTGCAGGTAAAATTGCATCTCATTGGTCAGAGCGCACCAGTTTATGTTTAACGAATCAAGTGTGAAAGCATCCTAGAAGAACATTGCAAGGGTCTCTTGTTTAATGTATGTTGTGTAAAATATATTAATCATGTATGTATAAATATATTTTCATTTATTGGTAGGTTAACACATTTTGTAATTATTTATATTTGTGTAAACAATTTTTGGGTTTTACAGGTCTTAATGCCATTGCCTCCACAGGAAAAATAGGAAAACATACGCCTAGTCCTACGTTTGACTAGGGTAAAAAAAATACATGGTGTGAGATTAGTTGGGGCGACCTTTTTAATCCATATTGAAATGATTTGTATTATGTCCAGTAGTCCCTGGAGTGACAAAGACATGCCCTGCATCCTAAACACAGCGTCCCATGGGAACTGCTCAGCTGTTTTATACCCGTGTAATCTGGCCATGTTCCCATTAATCGAGGCATCATCTTCACCTCTGATGATTGAAATCTCTTTTCTGAGCATTCCAACAAGTTAAATACAACCTGAGTAAACCATAAAAATACCACACAGAAGAGGATATAATCTATAGATAGAAACATTTGAAATGTATAAAGTAAAATTGAATAAATAGCCTATAGTTTAGACCAGTGTTTCTCAATCACGTTCCTGGAGGCCCACCAACACTTCATGTTTTGGAGGTCTCCTTTGTCTGTCACACCCATTACAGGTCTTTCAGTCTCTGCAATGAGCTGATGATCTGAATCAGGTGTGTTTGGTTAAGGAGACATAGAAAAAGTGCACTACTGGTGGGCCTCCAGGAATGTGGTTGAGAAACTCTGGTTTAGACAAAATGATTAGTACAGCATAAGCTGTCGATATCTTACTTAACGTAGTCAAACCAGCATAAATATATTTTTAAATGGTGCAAATTCTGTATAATTCCTTTAACTAAACTAAAACTAAATAAACTAAACATGAATGTGGATATATTATTGTGTGAAGAAATAACAGCAATGTACTAGTTTCAGTAAAAAGCAAACACAATATTCTAAGCTCTATATTCCTGTTCGATCCACATTTGATTCATGTTAATTCAGTGAAGGTCTGCTATCTGTGTGTAGCTTTTACTGAATCCAAAACAGTGTAACAACAATTTGTTTCTTGGACTACTTTATTAGCTATTGTCAAACCACTTTATATAGCCTTAAAATGCATTCAACAGTAGGGCATAAACTGGCCTGCCCAACCTCCCTATTAAACTCACCTTGGTCAAGTACAAACAGCAACACGGAGAAAACTGACAAAAATGAGAGAGAACTGTTAAGCTTTATAAAAATGCAGATTGAATGTTTAGAATGCGATGTCACTGGCTGAGAATGCTTCATAAACACACTCACAGGCCTATTAGTCACTCACAGGCCACTTTATTAGGTATGCCTTACTAGTACCGGTTGGACCCACTTTTGCCTTCAAAACTGCCTTAATCCTTCATGGCATAGATTCAACAAGGTACTGGAAATATTCCTCAGAGATTTTGGTGCAGCAGTTGCTGTAGATTTGTCAGCTGCACATCCGTGATACGAATCTCCCATTCCACCACATCCCAAAGGTGCTCTATTGTATTGAGTTCTGGTGACTGTGGAGGCCACTTAAGTACAGTGAACTCATTGTCATATTTAAGAAACCAGTCTGAGATGATTCGTGCTTCATGACATGGCGCGTTATCCTGCTGGAAGTAGTCATCAGAAGATGGGTATACTGTGGTCATAAAGGGATGGACATGGTCAGCAACAGTACTCAGGAAGGCTGTGGCATTGACATGATGCTCAATTGGTACTAATGGGCCCAAAGCATGCCAAGAAAATATCCTGCCCACCATTACACCACCACCAGCAGCCTGAACCGTTGATACAAGGCAAGATGGATCCATGCTTTCCTGTTGTTGAATTCTGACCCTACCACCTGAATGTCGCAGCAGAAATCGAGACTCATCAGACCAGGCAAAGTATTTACAATCTTCTATTATCCAATTGACTTAGTATGTTCTACCGGGACTGACATTGATCAGCTAGCAATCAGTGACTTGTGTATTAGTGACCATAAGCTTCTCACTTTTAATTTAAATGTACCACCTTTTAGACGTGCTCAAAAAAGGGTCATGAGTTTTAGAAATGTCAAGAATATTAATTTTAACTCTCTTACTTCTCTGATCTCAGAGCACACTACAGTCGAAACTGTTGATCACTATAATTCTGTCTTGTCATCTGCTCTGGACATTTTAGCCCCTAAGAAGGAGCATGTGGTTTCTTTTCATAAATTGTGTCCTTGGTACACTACTGAGGCAGACAGCTTGAACGTCAGTGTATGAAAATAGGTCTAACTGTTCACAAGCTTCTGTATGATGATCATTTAAATCGATACTCTCATGCACTCAAAGCAGCAAGAACAAACCACTACTCATCTATCATCAGGGATGGTGCTGCAAACCCCAATAAGATATTTAAGACTATCAGCTG
The DNA here is from genome assembly GCF_903798145.1 of Danio aesculapii. Classification (NCBI taxonomy): domain Eukaryota; kingdom Metazoa; phylum Chordata; class Actinopteri; order Cypriniformes; family Danionidae; genus Danio; species Danio aesculapii. The sequence continues at coordinate 28,380,366 of NC_079454.1, read as the reverse complement.
CATTCTTGCACCAGTTAAGCCACCAGTTGATTCCTCTGTGCAAGAATGTAATAAGTTCCTCAACTATTTTACAGAAAAAATTGACAACATATACAAGACCATCAGTTCCAACTGTTCCCCTGAAATCCCAGAAATCCATCCACTTAGTTTGCCTGAAACTACTTTCTCCAGTTTTAACATAGTCACTATTGACATTATCTTGAAAACAGTGAATGCATTGAACACAACTTGCATTCTCGACTCAATCCCAACATCTGTTGTAAAGGGAAGTCTCTCTTCTATATGTCCCCTCATTTTAAATATTGTTAATACCTCCCTTACCACTGGCACTGTCCCAAAAGCCCTCAAGGTTGCGACTATTACACCAGTCCCTAAAAAGCCTGGATGTAATAAGTCAGACCTGGCTAATTACAGACCTATCTCAAATTTATCCTTTCTTGCTAAGGTCTTGGAGCGGGTTGTTGTGGCGCAACTCCACTCACACTTGTCATCCAATAAGCTATATGAACCTTTTTCAGTCAGGGTTCTGAAAGGGACATATCACAGAGAAAGCCTTGGTTCATATCATCAGCAAATATGGATAATAATAATATGAATTATTATTATTATTTTGGTGAGCCTGTGCAAATTGTAGCCTCAATTTCCTGTTCTTAGCTGACAAGAGTGGCACCCGGTGTGGTCCTTTGCTGCTGTAGCCCATCTGCCTCAAGGTTCAACATGTTATGCATTCAGAGATGCTCTTTTGCATACCTCGGTTGTACAGAGTGCATGGTTATTTGAGTAACTGTTGCCTTTCAATCAACTCGAACCAGTCTGGCCGTTCAACTCTGACCCCTGGCATCAACAAGTCATCCAGAGAATTGCCGCTCACTAGATATTTTCTCTTTTTCAGACCATTCTCTGTAAACCCTAGAGATGGTTGTGCTTGAAACTTCCAGTAGATCTGCAGTTTCTGAAATACTCAGACTAGCTCGTCTGGCACCAGCAACACATTCAAAGTCACTTAAATCACCTTTCTTCTCCATTCTGATGCTCGGTTTGAACTGCAGAAGATCGTATCGACCATGTCGACATGTCTAAATGCATTCAGTTGCTGCCATGTGTTTAGCTGATTAGAAATTTGCGTTAATAAGCAGTTGGACAGGTGTACCTAATACGTGTCTGTGCGTGTTGTTTGTGTCGCCCCCTGGAGGAGAAAAAACAATGACGCATCTGAGCTGTCCCTTTCCGCTCTGAAAGCAGAAAGAAGCCACAGAGATCAATTTAATTTAAAGCATACAGATACTACCATTAAATCTTAGCCATGGGGAAGTGTATTAGGTGACAAATTAGGGAAAGCAAAAGCTTACAGCACCTGGTATTCCCGACTCTGCTTGGCTTCCGAGATCGGGCGTGCTCAGTGGCAGTAAGCGAAAGATAATTTCAAGAGCAGCCTATTTAAACGTGCAATAGAATGCAATGATTCAATACATAGCATTACAGTTCATGCTTTGTGAATTCTTTATTAATGACAATAAGGCTCAGTTCTATACTAAACTGAAAAAGGAAATGAACAACAGAGTGATTCAGAAAAAAGGATGTTTTCATGGTTTTGACAAAACTGTTATATTTGCAAAGATACAATTGCAAAGACTGAGTTGTAATTTGGGGATTTACAAAGCATAAATAATCCTCACTTTAGGTCACAAAGCTGTAGGAAGTTGAGATAATAAAGCATTATTAACATACAGAGTAACCAATTATTCCTATATTCCTGAAAACTAAAATGTTCACTTCAACTGGTTGTAAATAATGCACCATTAATTTAATATTGCAATAAATATTAATAGAGTTAATGTTAAATGATGCACTATTTGTTAATGCTTAATGAATTAGTGTGCAGTTATTAAAGTGTTACCAAATAGGCTCATTCTTTTTCAAGATGCATACAAAAGACCAACAGGGGATATCCTGCCTGAATTGAACACCACATGCTGCATGGACTTTCACTGTCTGTTGTAGCTCAGCTTTTTTCCAGTTATATAGTTGAGCAAAGTCGAAATCCATTTAACAAGCAGTGCGCTAACTCTGGGGAAATCCCACTTCACGTTCAAGCTGTTCATGTCAGAGGAAAAGAGACTCGTGGACTTCATTGTAACGTTACAGTGGTTTAAAGGCCATTTGGTGGTACTTCAACAATCTTCAGATTTATTCATCACTGTCTTAAGTGTATGAATTTTCTTTTTTTTGTACCATTGTTTGCCGATTGAGTGTACCTCTTATAAGCAAACATCTTTCTCAACAGCGAGGAACAGCAAAACATAGCCTAAAATAATTATATTTAAAAACATTAACACATTGGCTAATGTTACGTGTTAAACAAAAACCCACAACTGCAGACATAGCATGTAAGATATCGTTTAACAAAGATTAAAAAAACATTTTTTAAAAATCTGATACGTCCAAAAAATGACAGTAGGCCTAAGTTTAACAATAATATAATAATAAAATGGTAAAATTGCCAGTATACAAATAAGTACAAAGATCTAGTGCTGAAAAAAAATAAGTGTTACAGGTTTCATTTTGAATCGAGTTTATTTTCAAATACAACACCAAACATTACACAAGCAATCATTTTAAACCACATAAAAGAGAGAGAGAGAGAGAGAGAGAGAGAGAGAGAGAGAGGAGAGAGAGAGAGAGAGAGAGAGAGAGATGAGGTCAACAACGCATACAAAGTTACCAAAGTTGATTTTAAGTTTACTTTAACAAAGTAACAAACCCGTTTCAGAGGTGAAATTGTCCTTCGTCTGATCAAGTGGTCCTGAACATTTCACAATCATCAAAAGAACTGTTGAACTGTTGAGAACCACTCGGCCAAAGAGGAAGCCACATGTTACTGGAGAACAGCAGCGATCCGGCATCCTCTCTCAGAACCTGCCTGGAGGAACACAGATTTCAAACCCGAGATGAGTCGCTTTTTAAAGAGATCCTTCCACAGAGAGCAAAATGCACATCTCTTTGCTGAAGTCCAGTGCTTTTATAGAGAGCAGACGGATGGGGTCTCTTTCAGGGCGGTGTGGAATGATGATCCTGCCGGTTGGACTCGTCAGAGAGGTTCTTAGCATTGCGTGGGTTAGTTCACCCTAAACCTGCCTGCTCGACCGGTTAGGAGAGAGGCAGAGAGCACACCTTTGCTTGTGAAAAAAACCCACTTTTTTGCACCATTGTCAGTTTTACTTAATTACGATTACTTAAATTAACAAATTGACTGAGTCTCTCCACTGAAATTGTTTACAAAAAGGAAAAACAATGCTTTTTTATTCATGAATCCAGTTAAAAATATATATTGTGTTTGCACACATAGTCGTATGTAACGAGTGTTTGCGCTGCTTTCTTGCTTTTTACATTTACGATTCCAGTTATGAATGGAATTGTTATTGCACACATAAGCATACCAAACGGGTTTAAGGCTTTTTACACTGTTTTCTTGCTTTTTTTCATTCACGAGTCCAGTTATAAATAGTATTATGATTGCACACAGAGACATAACAAACGAGTTTAGACTGTTTAAAACAGAGTAATTGAAATATAAACTGTAAGCTATACAGCAGCCCTACTGTAACAAACAAAATATGAATGGGCTATATGCATATCATTACGCACAGTAATTACAATGAGTAATATCTTATATTGCTTATATATATATGATATAAAAACATTATTTGCAAAGTTATTTTTACTAATGAAATTTTAATTAGGGGTAGATTGTTTTATCTATTAGGAATATATCCTATTTTTGTCTCCTCGTTCAATTTAACTGACAAACGTTTTGTATATAGATTTAAGTAACATTTGAAGAAATAAAATGTCAAAATCTGGGTGAAATAATGTTACGTTGTAATTCATTATAATGTATTATATGTATATTTATGTTACTTATTCTGACTAAGAAAATAAATGTTCACACAAAATGTTATTACATTTCAAATGATTAAAACATTTTTGCTGATTAACAGGTAAAACCTAGTTGCTTGCAGCACAATGGAAAAGTATTCAGATTTACAACAAATAAATTAGAATAAATCATCGAATGATTCTTGTTCTAAATATGTTTGTCAAGATTTTTGGTATAAAAACCTATTACACTGAATGACATTTTAATGTTTTCTGCAAACCATGGTTTAAATGTGTAGTCATTATTATTCAGAAAGAAGTAGAGTTTTATCGTTCTGATGTTTGAATAATAAACAGTCTGAACTATTCATTACAGGGTTTCTGCAGGATTTAGCAAGTTAAATTTAAGACTTTTAAGACTATTATGAATGAAATTGTAGACTCGTACAGGACTAAACGCTAAGGAGTTTTTCAAACGGCCCAATTGGAAAAGATTTTTATTTGCCCTATCAAACTTTTTTTATTATTTAATAAATGTAATAATACAATAATAATAATTTAATAATTAAAAAATTCAATATTTTAGTTAATTCTGAGCAAAATATTTTAAATATTGTCAAAACAAGCAAGCTCTAGTTGTATACCTTTTTTCAACATAAACTTTCTGAAAAAAAGGAAGAAAAAAAAAGTTTTAAAGGTTTTAAAAACTATATTAAACTAAATGTATGCACAGCAGTCTGACCAGCAGCTTCCTCAGCAGTAAATACATGGAGAACTTTTTAACAAATTTTATTGTAAGGAAAATAATTAAACCATTATGAGTTAAAAAGTGCATTCTTAAATAAAAAGTTGAAAATTGTAGTATTTATATATTGGATGGGTGTTGGCCAGATTGGGTAGCTATACATGAACAAAAAAAAAATTAAGACCTGTTTTAAAAAGTTTGAAGACCTACAACACAATATTTCTGTAATTTAAAAAAATTAAGGCATAACATTTTTTTTTTTTAGATTTAGGATATTTTAAGACTTTTTAAGACCCTGCGGACACCCTGTATTATAATAAATAGTACTTATAATTTTATCTTAACATAAATTGCTGACACACTCACTTTTCATCCAACAAGATGAAAATAGAATATATTAAGACTATCTTATGTACTGAAAAAATAAAATGGCCTTAAATATGACAAAACATAAAATAATACATTTCAATTATAACATGAATCCCTTCACGCTATAATATGTTTAACAAACGCATTGCATCTAGCTTTCTGTAAATTAGAGAGAAAATGTGTGAACACAGAATATGAATATGAACACAGAAAGGTTCACGAGGCTTAAAATAGCCACTTCCTTAATGTTTAAAGAGTTTAAGAGCTCAAAGTTGATGCCACCTTATATCTGAAAGGAATCTTTCTGGATTGTAAAAGACACATGAATGCCATTCTACAGGATATACTAGTAAAGATGCCATCCGGTAACATGCAAAGACTAATCAAAAGCAGTTTTCTACAGGGCAGACCTGTTCTCTGAGGTCACACTGAAACTAGCCAAACTGCTGGCATTCCTATACACTTTCAGAGGAACAAACATGATGTGGCCTATAATAACATCAGAGTTTTTTTAACCTAAGAACCACTCTGAAAAAAAAATGCTGGTTGATTTAATCCAAATTTGGGTAAATAGAACAACACAAAATGTGCCATACATTTTTAATACAGCCACTGAGTTGGTCCCTACAACTCTGCACTTTAAGTTAATATGGTGTTAAAACAACCCAGCATTTTCTTGAAAGTGTATACTTTTGCAAATAATTATAAATAAGTATTATTTAGTTTATTTACTGATTGATGATCTGAAATATGAAGAAACTGAGTTCTTTAAAGTGGAGAGAAATACTCAATAATAATACAATAACACCTTAAATTAATATTTAACGTTTATGTATTTTAATGTACATATATTTTAAATATCTGTAAACAGTTTCTGTCTTTTTTGATTCACAAGTGTCTTCCATTTATTTATGGTTGTGAATTGCATTATGGGTGTTGATCTCCGCTCTGTCAACTTTTGATGTTGACAATTGAACTCTACAATTCAACAAAGTGGTTTTTATTGACAATTTTACAGTTTTAAATAATATATTGTATAAGAAATAATTTATAAAGAAATAAGTCTGACATGCTTCAGACTTTGACGCCTTCGGGGTGAGAATTGGTTGCAACATATCACTTTAAACTATTAAAAATAAAAATATAAAAATAATCAAGGGAAAATATAAAAACAAATATCACAAAATACAGAAAACTGTTAATTACAAATATTTTCTATATATAAAGTAAAGTTTGGGGTCAGTGTGATTTTTAAATGTTTTAAAATAAGCTTCTCCTGCTCACCAAGACTACATTTATTTAATTAAAACTGCAGTACAAATTCTAAAATTATGAAATGTCATTGCACTATAAAATAACTGCTCAAAAGTAGTTTCTAATTTAATTAAATCATTTATTCCAGTGATTTTAAAGACGAATATTCAGCTTCATAACTCCAGTCTTCGGAAAAACATGATCCTTCAGAAATCACTCTAAAATTTATATTATTATTACTAATATTATTATTAATGATAATAGTAATAAAAGCAATAATGACTGCATCAATAATTTCACTTGAAACTACATACAATTATTTAAAGTTTTAATAAATATTTATTTTATTTTTACACTAAATAAATGGCAGCTTGATTAACTGAATAATGATTTTAAAAAAAAAAGAAACATGAAAAAAAAACTGACCCCAAACTTATGTCCGGTAGTGTGTCTATATATATATATATATATATATATATATATATATATATATATATATTATATATATATATATATATAATATGTTTATATTTTAAAGTGATTTTAAGATAAATATTATTAGTCCCCTTAAATTATTATTTTTTGATTGGCTACAGAACCATCCACTTCTTTCCTGTGACTTGAATAATTCAACTATCTCACACAATAAACTAATTAACCTAGTTAAGCCTTTAAATTGTGCTTTAATCTGAATCCTAGTGTCTATTAAAATAACTACAAAACGTTGTGTGCCGTTATCATGGCAAAGACAAATGAAAGTATTTGTTTTAAATTAGTATAAATATGTTAAATTAATCTTTTCTCCATTATACATCCCACTGGAAACATTTGAAAAGGAATTCAAATTTTACAGGAGAGCCAATAATTATTTGGCCTTCCTCTGAATACATATGCACACACAATGATACAAACTAAATTACATTTTTAAAAAGTCAGCATCTAAAAAGTGTATGTGTATGTGTGTGTGTGTGCACGTGTCTGAAGCTCACAGTGATGTCCATGTTTTGGCTGAACTTGCTGGTGCGGTAGAGCTAGTTCCGGTGGTAGCATCAGATCACATTCCGCTGTTTGTTTTTTAAAAGCCACACAATAGAAAAGTGTTTGCAGGCCCCATTTTAAAAAACAAATCAACACATTACACCAATAAGTCTCCCTAGCCCACCATTAGAGTGTCCTGAGAATCCCAAAATAACCTACTTTCAGTCTCATTTGCAAAATATATCAATTATGTTTCTAAAATGTTTTAAACAGGCTAGCGAATGACATACAGCAAAGCTAGCAGATGATACATGCTGTGAGACTTCATAAATACTCATCAACACTGTTTATCTTTTCTTGACTGTTTATTATCTTAGGCTGCCCAGCAACTGTAAAAGTATCAAAAAAACAGCTTTAACAAACCACATCATAAATGACATGAATGCAGTATCTGAGAAGTCATCGTTAGGCCGATAGAGAAACGGGAGGGAGACGAGAGGAATGCTGTATGTGCTGAACTCAACAATGGCTCCTCCGCATTCTTCCTCTCTGAGAAACTGTGACATTTTAGTCTCTGTGAAAGATCTGTAGTAAAAACGACTCTTTTATAGAGTGTAAACTTCAGGTCTGGTTTGTTCACATCTTCAACTGTTCAACCTCAGCTAACAGCTTTTCCATATTTTGGGATTCATGGGTGTTTTACATTTGTTTACGCATTTGAATTTTATTATGGGGCCTTGATCTCTGCTTCGTAACCTTTGATGTGGAAAATTTAATTCTGCAGTTTTTTTTATAATTATTTTTCAGGGGTTTTCACCTTCATTGATAGGACAGTGACAATTTACAGACAGGAAATTACGGGGAGCAGATAAAGGGGAAGGATCTGCTAAGGACCTCAAGCCGGGAATTGAACTTGGGTCGCTGCGAGCACCTAGGTGCTATGTGTCGACGCACTAACCACTACGCTAGTTTAACAAAGACTAGTTCGAAACAATATTAATTTATTTTATTTTCAGCTTAGTCACTTTATTTTTTAAACAATATACTGTATGAAAGTATAAATACAGACAATATATTGCTTTAAACTACTAAAATGTCAATAAAAGGAAAAGGAAAGGAAAGAGAGTCATGATGTGGCCAAGTATGGTGCCCCTTACTCTGATTTGTGCTCTGCATTTAACCCATCCAAGTGCACACACACACACACAGTCTTGAACAAACACACACACATTGTAAACACACACCTGGAGCAGTGAGCAGCAATTGCTGTGGCACCTGGAGAGCAGTTGCGGGTTTGGTGTCGTGGTATTGAGGGTAGTGAACAATGGTTATTCTAACCCAACACCTACAATCCCTGAAGATGCAGGCACTCGAACCTGTGACCTTTCAAAGTAGTGATCATTATTCAGTATCATTAAGAACTTTATACATTATGCAAAAACCAAAGAAACTCTATTAAATTGGGTGTACTGTACACAAAAAGCTAGTGTGAAAGCCCCCATATAAAAGCTGAGGTTTACGTTGAGCAATACAGAAGACCTGCACTTTAAAGGGTCCAAGGGTCCTGCACAAAAACACATATTTTGAGATGTTGACAGTCATATATATGTCCCACGTTGCTAAAAACACTATTGGGACACATATTTCATAGCAGGGAAATGGAAACAAAACCTTCTACAAATTTATAAATGCAACACTGACGTTGCATGTCTCACAACAATTCTTCTTCTAATTTTTTGAATTAGGCTTAGCAATACAACGTGGCGTTTCTCTGAACACTGTAACAGGTAAAAACAGTCCCTGAAACTACATCATGCATATTAATGAAGTAGCACCTTATTCAATACAATACAAGTTCATACAATACATACATACATACACGCTCGAACCAAGTCTGTCTCATGAATTAAAGCTGAAAACGTTGTACCGGCTGGTACAGACATCCAGTCACGCTGGAATTTACACAAGGATTTCATGGACGTGATGTTGCTTCAAAATTTCTTTTCAAACCGCAAGAACGAATTTGCTTGAAAGCCAAAAACAACCAATTTCCTCTTTTTTGGGAAATATATGTGTCCTTTTAGCATCATGGGACATATATATGACTGTCAACATCTCAACATCTTTTGGTGTTTTGTGACACTTTAAATATCATAAACCATGATTACAAACATGATTCATAGAATTGTTTACAATGATTTCATTGTGGTATGAAGCATTAGGCCCACTCCTATTTGCACTATACACTTCTTTCTTACAAATGTGTATACCCAGTTATAGTTTATTGATTTTATATTCTTTATCGAGAGACCATAATCTTGTGATTGTTGTAGTGAGAGTGTCAGCACCTAAAACTCACCTAAAATTCCTACCAAATTGACTCTATTTTGGGGTATTTCCAACTAAAATAGAAAACAAATATGATTTTATTTTAGAGCTTTTAAAGTTTTATCAAATATATGTTTAAGTCCCTCATAAACTAATCTAGCAACAAGAATAGTTTAAAATACTGCACAGATTGTTTGTGGTGCAGCTGTCCGTTTCTCTCTGTGGGCCAAATTTGTCTATTTTACTACTGTATATTTGCTGTCAGGAGGCAGTGATGTAACTCTGAATGTGCCTTGGGTGTAATTAACCGACATTTGTGTGAACTTCATCACTTGAGCACCCTGATGAAATCTGACAACAGAGAAATAAACATACTCTTATCAAGAGCATTTAAACAAAACAGTTCCCAGTGGGGCTTGTCTAATTTGTTTGGATGAATAAATGTTGTTGAGTTGATCTTAAGAAAGGAGAGTCTTGTGTATCGACCCCTTGGCCTCAATTAATCTCGTTAATTTACCACAGAGCCAAACAACCTGCAGACCTATCTCGATGTTCTCCAGGGGTTTGACATGCTAAGAGGATATATCTCCTCTTAGCATGTGTCTTCCACCTTGAAAGCCAGACTTCAGTTCATGACTAGCATGAGCGCACAAACCCTCTCCGCAAACGCCACCTTTTCCAGCATTCAACTATCAGTGGACTTCTCTGAGCCCGGGCACTATTTTCTGTTTGCTTACCACATTATTTTCGCCACAAGTGCTGTTCTGTTGGCTGGATCGGTGGTCGTGGCGATCTTAAAAACGAAGCATCTTCGATCTCAAAACAGATTTGTGTTTATGCTGAGCACAAGCATGTGTGACGTTATCACAGGCCTCTCTGTTTACTACTCGGGGCTTTTTGACGTTCAAGAGGGGTTCCCTTCCAGAAACGGGACCTATAATATTTTACCTTCTTTCCTCGGTGTAAACCTTGTAACGTTTATGTTTGCTCAGTTTGACAGATACGGTGCCGTGTGCTTTCCTTTCTTCTACAAGCGCTTCATCTCGCGCTCTCTGGTCATCTGTATTTGTGCGTACTGTTGGTTCCATTGCAGTGTTCTGTTTCAGCTTATGGCTAACTTGATTCCACCTTCACTGGCCAATAAGATATTCGCCTTTAGCATTGCCAGTTTGCAGATTATCGTTGTGACCAATGTAATGATGACGATCAAATTGTTCATCGTTGCCAAACGGCAACTCGCCCGAGATCCGCCAGGCGCGGAGAGAGACGGCAAGGTGGAGTCCTTGAAGATCATTATAGTTGTAGTCATTACTTTTTTAATTCTGTGGTACCCTGCGTTTCTAAACATAATCGTAAAGCAGGTTTCTAAATATGGTCTTTATTTTAAAAACGACGGCACGAGCATTTTCTTAATTATGGCTCGTTTTAATGCCTTGTCCTCCCCGGCGCTCTACGTTTGGGGCAGCCCGGCGTTACGCACAGCAGTGTGGGGCATCGGCTGGTACAAGATCTTTCCACGGTGCTCAAAAAGGTAGCCACAGATGACGTTTTTCTGAGGACGAGTTTAAGTTGTGAGTTAGGCTTAAGACTTGGCCACACTAACACATTATTCTCTTTTACTTTTTCTTTCTTCTTATCCAACAGAATTGGTGTTCATCACGGAGAAGGGAAGACAACATCAAATCCTCAAACCCATAATAATCAACCCAAAATAAAGTGAAGCTGTTCTAAATCTGCCTCAAATCAACATAAGTTTCCTGCGCATGTATTTTTGGTTTAATAATAATTTAAAAAATCATAATATTTAAATAGCCCTACATTAGACATTTCTAAACAATTTCTCCTAATTAAATGCAGGCTAATTGTAAGTAACGAGATGGGCGTTCGTATATAGCTATTTGCTGAATAACTCATTCAACTTTGTATATATTTTTCTATATATATATATATATATATATATATATATATATATATATATATATATATATATATATATATATATATATATATTAATTAATTAATTAATATATACATAATTTTCTGCATAAATTAAATTTGCACATTTGTTGAGTTTGTAGTATAAAAATGATGTCACAGCAGTGACCAGTTTGTTCTGGTCTGATTTACATAGGTTGTAATGCATATTTGCAGGGACGTTTGATAACAAGGCTTTACATTGCCAATATGCTTGCTATTTGCGACTTGCATTGAACAGGTTCGAGTGACACAATGTAATTTAATCAGTCTTAAGTAGAATGATTGTATATATAACAAGGTAAAAAAAAAATCACATTTTAAACAAAAAAGTCATCAAGCAGCGACTGTGTACCTTTTTTAAATAGACAATGTGAATTTTTTTTTGTTTGTTTTTTGCGAGACAACTAAACTACACTAGAGCACGAATAATAAAATGAGCAAACCTGACATAGTAGCAATTTCCTTTTCAGACACTTGGTGGTGACAGAGACAACGAAACTGAGAGTCCACACATAGACAGATGACTGTACAGCACTGCATCTTTACAAAAGAATAGGAAGCATATTGGCGATTATTATTTAGTCCAGACTTGGCCAAACCTTTTCTTAGGAAGGGCCAAAAAACAAACTTGATTGAGGGCCATGGGCTGAAGGTAAATATATCAAGCTGTACGAAGTTTTCATGAATAGTTTCCTCGTTTATTTAAAAATAAATAGAAAACATTACTGTCAGCATATTAACTAATCCATTGTGTATATATTTTTACATTTTATAATGAACCTATTATAATGAAAACATAACAATTTTATTTATAACATTATGAAGTTTAATGGCGAATACACTAGTCAAGCTGTACCTGCCTTCATTTACAACGTTTAATTGAAACATTTAATTCAAGTTTTGTTTTTTTTTTTGTTTTTTTGTAGCTTAAAAACAAAACTAACAAAGGAAAGGTTACATTAAATTAGAAATAACAATGTCTATTAAAACAATTTTGGGATGGCTGGCCAAATAAAAGGTTTCAGGCTCTAGTTTGGGCATCTCTGATTTAGTCGGTTTGAGCTGCTGTAACTGCTAGAAAGATAATCTGCAAGAACAAGAAAAATACAGCGATAAAACAGTTTTATCTACTTTTACATATATTTTTTTTACTAAATCATACAAATTAACAGCAAAACAAGGGAAAATAATTCAATCATTTTGTCAATTTAGAGTAGTTTATGTTTGCCAAAAGCAGAAATGAGAATAAACAGTAATTGATAAGAGAATAAAGCCAGCATAAGAGCAATTATTCAGCTTTATTTCAAATGTACAATAAATGCAGTACAGTTTGTATCTGTAGCAGACTTTTTATGTCGCGTCTAAATGAACTTAATGAAACTGTGACATCTGTTAAAAGTGTGTCCTCATAACGCTTTACTGAGCCTAATAAATGCACAGCTGGTTTCTTAAAAGATACAACACAATATATCAGTCTTCTTATGCCTTAATACTGTGAAAATGAGAGTGAATATGAACATGTACAGCTTGATGAAATGTCTGAAGAGAAATATTTTAACCCTGCTCCATGACCAGTATATAAATGAACATAGCTTGTAATGACTCTAAAGACTTAATCTAATCTGTGATGTATGCTATTTATAAAAATATGTTGATGGCTTAATTCTGCTCTCAGAAAGTGGTTCATGCAGTGCAAATGGATTACTGTAAATGTTGGACTAAATCATGGCATTTCTGTTGTACGCATAAGAACTCCTCTGTAAAGGATGACCAAGCAGAAGCTCCTTCTCTTGAACTAGACTCTCTAGCAGCTCCTGCTGTCGGTGGTTATGGTAAACCTTTAGGAAGGCCAGCACTGTTAGACCTAGCCAGCATAACCAGGCCGACCACAGGCCAAACTGTTAAACAAAGAACATATTACACAATTGTATAACTTAATGGATATAAACACTCAAGTACAGGTTAAATTATATACAGAGTGAATCAAATATGTTCCTTTGTAAAAATGTTGCAATACCTGAGCAATAGCAAACTGGTCATAAAAAGATGAGTTGTCAACACCAAGCTCTAAATCTGTGTCCTGTAGATCTTCACAGCTGTCAAAGAAAAATAAAGAAAGTTATAGGAGATATAATGAATATTGTGACTTGTATCATTAGCTATATTCCACTATTACAGTACTCTTAAGTTAAGTTAAATTATTTTTTTCAAATTGTCCTAAGAGTATTGTTCAATAGTTTTAAAGACCACTATGATGAAAGGTTTTGATCCACTTCAAATGCTGACACCTTACAGAATTTAACTGTTAAATTTTACGTATTCCGGATTCTGTTGTGATATTAAGGCAGGCATCATGATTACAGCAAATTACAGTAAAAATGGCTGTATTTTTTGCACATTAGTTATAGGAATTTAAACACTTAATATTTTATTCAATATAAAAAAATTAATACACATTAACGTTTATACTAGTATAGGCACTATTTTTGATATTTAGAAATATTTACAGAATTATAGTTATTAAGACGTTTTACTGTGAATTTACATACAGTACCTTACTGTTAAAGTGATGCAATCAGTAGCCAGTAATTTACTGTAAATTTAATGTCAAATATTTTACAGTTTATATAAAAATACAAAAATATGTTATTATCAATATTGAAATTTTAATATAGACATTGATATATAAAAAGAAAATGTCTTAAAAAGGTTTTCTGACCCAAACATTTAACTAATATTGGGGGATACTATTTTAAATTCTTAGATTATTGTCATCTTTTATTATTATTGCCATTTTCTAGTTTGAAAAATCTATGTGCTTTAGTTTTCTCTTTGCAATGCACAAACAATCACGTCAGTGGAATTTGATACCATAATCTGTTAGAGAATGTGTATCTTTTAAATCATTCAAGTACAGTTTCTAAAAATGGCTTCTTAATAATCAACAACATGAACACTAGGTTTTATGCTATTGTTGTTGTTCATTTGAGTATTGTTTATAGTTTAATATAATTTTTTTTTTTTTTAGTATAGGCCTTGAACATCTGGTAAATAGACCTTTAGTGAAAACTTTGAGCTAAATTGGGTACATTTACATTCTTGTTGATTAATGATTAATGTGTATGCTGTCCCTTGTTATAGAAAAAAAATAAACAAACAAACAAGAGAATTTGGCCTTTGATTTTCTTTTTATTTACACATATTTAAGTCAGGAAGTCATAGCCATACAATACCATACAATATATTCCTATAGTCACCATTGTTTGCAATAGAAATGCAAATATGAATAGGAATATAAATGGCAGGGATATTTCAATCAAAATAAATTATAGGCATTCCAATATTATGCATTATGGGAAAGTATTAATAAACTATTATTATTATTATTATTACATGAAATCTCATATTTACCAAGAAGCGTACACAAGATATGCTGTATTTGTGTAACTACTAAATTCAGTTTACCTGCTAGGCATTGCTCCATTCTCAGTGACAGAATCACACCATATACTGAACCCAACGCTGGAGATTGTACCGGCCACAAACACCACAAATAACACCAAGAGAGACAGGAGGAGGTTCAAGAAAGAATGGAAGAGAGAGCTGCAAACAATGGGACAAAAAAGAACAATTCACTAAGCGTTATATAGTGATTTTAAACAACATTATGATATGCGTATTGCCTACTCGTCGTGGCCTTTGCAGAGGAAGAAAAAGGTCCGCCACGCCTGCACGGCTGAGAGGATGAGAGACACGATGCCCACGAAAGTGATGAAGCGACAGGATGACTCTGGTCCCCATTCTTCAACTATAAAGCGCTGTTTCCCCATCGTCATGTTCTCATTTTGCCAAATTCCCTCAGTAAACAGCAGACATTTGCCCTGGAAGTCATCGCCGTTTTCAGAGAGCGGCACTACGGCGATAAAACCGAAAAGAAATGCTAAAAAGTAAAGGATGCACTGGCCGAAGAGAAAATTATCGACGGCCATCGTTCCCGGCGACTGCATTCTGCTACTGCGCATGACCGTGAATGTTGAACTATGTCGGATTCATGTTATTGGACGAGGAGTAAAATGTCTCCACTGCATGACTGTTTTTGATACCATCGTTGCCTTAATGTGGTAAAATATGCTTTTCCTATAGTAGTAATAATAATAATAGATCAATAAAAGGTCTTTTCCAGAAGGATTTTTTTTATTAATACAGCAAAAAAATCCATAAAATTCAAATAAAAACAACACAAAACAAAAACAAATGAAAGACAATCACAATCACAATCATTCATATTCTAAGAGTTTATGATTCTGAGCTTTGTCTAGAAAAACAAATTAGCTCAGCCGTTAAGAATAGTTACTATCATCTGAGGATCATGCCTTTATTACATCTTGCCTAGGTAATTCCTTATATATTGGTCTCCCTCAATCTTCATTGGCATAGTTGCAGTTGGTTCAAAATGTGGCAGCTGGACTTTTAACAGGCACCAAAAAACATGCTCATATTTCACCAGTTTTAGCATCCCTTCTTTGGCTTCCTGTTAATTTTAGAATTCAGTTATTGTTTTTGAAGCACTGAATGGCAAGCACGTTCTTATATTTCTGAACTTTTTAACTTGCATTCAACTCCTCAGTCCCTTAGGTCGTCAAATAAAATTTTACTACAAATTCCTCGGTCACGACTTGAACTGAAAGGAGACAGAGCCTTTGCAGTCGCTGCTCCACGTTTGTGGAACCAGTTGCCACCGGGCATTACGAGTGCTTCTTCTCTCAATATTTTTAATTTCAGACTTAAGACACATTTTTATTCTATTGCCTTCCCTGGCTTTTAATCTTTATTGTGCATTGTTGCTGTCATACTATTATTCTTATTATTATGTTTATTGATATTTTACTGTTTTAGAATGTGTGTTATGGTTTTGTTCAGCCCTAAACTGAAGTTAAATGTGCTTTATGAACAAAATTTACTTACTTATACAAGACGCCAAAAACAGATTCATAATAGCTTTCCACAGAAATTTTACCTTTTTACAGCTTTGAGGGACTTCATTTACAGAATAAGTTCATTGACAAAAACCTTATATAAAGGAGAGGATTTTGAAAGTCTACATTTGTGGATGAAGAATTTACCATTTAAAATAATAATATTAACAGAATTGTTCATTTTTATCACCCTTTTCAAGCCTCGGCTAGGTCAGTTGACATTTCTGTGTGGAGTTCGCATGTTCTCCCCGTGTTTCGCGTGGGTTTCCTCTGCGTGCTCCGGTTTCCCCCACAGTCTAAAGACATGCGGTATAAGTAAATTGGGTAATTTTGTGAATGAGAGTGTATGGGTGTTTCCCAGTGATGCGGCTGGAAGAGCATCCGCTGCATAAAACATATGCTGGATATGTTGGCGGTTCATTCCACTGTGGTGACCACAGATTAATAAAGGGACTAAGCTGAAAAGAAAATAAATGAATGAATGAATTTCTCTTACTTTATTTGAATTGCAAAATGTGTATGGTAGCAGCCATGCCTTTTTCCAATTAACCTCCCATAATTGAGAAATTCCAATAAATCTTCCCTTTGGCATAACTCTATTTTTATCATTTAATACTTGCCTTATGTCTTTGTTAGTACATTTATGGTCAAATATATAATTTACCGTTTATCAGGAAATTACATTCTTTATTTTCTATCTTATAATAGGTCAAATGACTGCACGTTAAATTAACAAGTGCTGGGGGATAGCTTTGATCGCTGTCAAAAATTCTTTACATTTAATAGGAAAATTGATGTAGATGTAAATGATTCATATGAATAGATCCTAAAAATGAATCAAACAAATCACTTACATATACCAACCCATGCTCCAAACATTTCTCTTCGTTTCCAGAAAAATGTTGCATCAAAACCAAATGCAATAGCATCATCAATTTATAGCCAATAGTGATGTTGATTGGAAAAAAGCTTGGCTTCTGCCTAATTGTTATCTCTTAGCAAACAAGGTTAAAGAGATTTCATTTAAACTCCTTCACAGAATATATCCTGACAAACTTTAATAAAATAAATGAAATATATATATATATATATATATACTTTATTGCTGTTAATATTGATGAAAATATTACTTTACATTGGAAAGATGTTCTTTTTGTAATTTTTGCGCTCTAGAGACAAAAAGACCCATACATTTTTTATTAATTTCTTTATTTTAATGGCCAAATTTCATATTCATAAATGTAAATTTCAGGTAAAATTTTAAGTTTTAATGCATTTAAAAATGAAGTGAAGGATTAAATTGAGTCCATATTGCCCTCAAAAAATCAAAAAGCTATGCTAATTGTACAAGCCTGTATATCATTTAACAGTCATGATAGGGTGACGCGGTGGCACAGAGGGTAGGGTAGCATGTTCGCTTCACAGCAAGAAGGTCGCTGGTTCGAGCCTCGCCTGAGTCAGTTGAGCCTCCGGGTGCTCTGGTTCCCCACAAGTCCCAAGACATGCACTATAGGTGAATTGGGTATTCTAAAAATTGACCGTGGTGTGAGTGAGTTTGTATGGATGTTTCCCAGTGATGGGTTGCAGTTGGAAGGGCATCCGCTGCGTGAAAAGTACTGGATAAGTTGGCGGTTCGTTCCGGTGTGGCGATTAATAAAGGGACTAAGAATATTCATTAGTGAATTAGTGAATTAGTGAATAGTGAATTAGTGATTAGTGAAATAGTGAATTAGTGAATATTAGTGAATATTCATGATATGGTTTATATCTTCCCCTAGCCTTTGAATTTTTCTTTACATTTGTTGTACTTGACTTGCATTGTATTTTTGACGTTATTCAATAAATAAAATAGCTACAACATTCAGAAATCATATATATATATATATATATATATATATATATATATATATATATATATATATATATATATGTATATATATATATATATATATATATATATATATATATATATAAATCGTTGCCTAAATGTAAAAGACCACTTCATAACCACCTCACTGCATAATACAATTATTGTCAAGTGAGACTATTCAATGTCCAGATGATAATGGACATCTGGAGTTTCAATGTATGAGCTAAAAGAAAATTCAGATATTTTATTTCAGATTTCATACCTTTAGGTGTTATTTAAAAACACAGTTTGTGTTTTACGAGATGTTTAACATTATTCTTATGTGTTTCGATGTAATTTTTTCTCAAACTAACGTTATAAAAATTAAGCAGTTTTACTGACTTGAGTTTTACACACTCAATGCATTTTTTCAACACATCCCATAATTTCTGAAATATCCACCTCTAAATGGTTGATAAGTCGGTTTATGGTAAAAGTAGCTGAATTAACACATATACTATGAAAATCCGAAAATATGAAGTGTAAGACCAATTTAATTAAAAACATGATCAAAATAAATCATGTTCAGACACTAAATCGTCTTTATTTTTTCCAAGTATGACATAAAATATTTCATATTCTCATTTAACACAGCAATTTATGTATATTTTATTGATTATTTATAATAATTAGTATATACAGTTGAAGTCAGAATTATTAGCCCCCCTGTTTATTTTTTCCCCCAATTTCTATTTAATGGAGAGAAGATTTTTCAACACATTTCTAAACATAAAAGTTTTAGTAACTCATTTCTAATAACTAATTTTTTTTCTCTTTGCCATGACAGTAAATAATATTTTATTAAATATTTTTCAAGACACTTCTATACAGCTTAAAGTGACATTTAAAGGCTTAACTAGGTTAATTAGGTTAACTAGGCAGGTTAGGGTAACGAGACAAGTTATTGTATAACGATGGTTTGTTCTGTAGACTATCGAAAAAAATATAGCTTAAAGGGGCTAATAAGTTTGACCTTAAAATGGCTTTTAAAAAATTAAAAACTGCTTTAACTCTAGCCGAAATAAAACACGAAAGACTTTCTCCAGAAGAAAAAATATTATCAGACATACTGTGAAAATTTCCTTGCACTGTTGAACACCATTTGGGAAATATTTAAAAAAGAAAAAAAAATTCAAAGGGGGGCTAATAATTCTGACTTCAACTTTGTGTATATATATATATATATATATATATATATATATATATATATATATATATATATATATATATATATATATATATATATATATATATATATATATATATATATATAATAATGGATATATTGGGGGTGTGGAAAGACTGATGTTATTGACTTGGGATTGGCCCATATGGCATGGAGGTGTTCTGTTAAATCCTCAAGATAAATGGATTAGGTGGAGGTCAAAGTGAGTCTGGACGGAAGTCGCTCTAAACACGCTTCTCACCGCTTCTGTAGTCCTTACATGAAATATGCACAAAAAAGGAGTAATTATGACAGTGCCTACAATCAAGGTCCATGGATTACAAGGCCATATGTGAATATATGAGATCTGAGCAGGTAGGTTAATGGGGTTTTATGGGACGTAGGAAGACCTAATAGCTAATGCTCTTCTATAACAGCTAATGTAATGAGATTTAAAAATGTATATGTAAATAAATATAAAAACATTTAATGTAGATATAAACTGGCACATAAACAATACCTAATACTTTACTGACATAATGCCATAAAGGATTAAAGGCTGCATTAATATTATATGCAAAATGCAAATTGGCAAGCATGACAGTAAGATACAGTATATACATTTTAATTCCCTATATATATTTTATTTATTTATTTTTTATTTTTTTAAAGCCATCAAAGCTCGTGCAATGAATTCAACAGCTAATCCTTCAGCAAATATCAGCATATTTGTATAAGTGGATCATTTATATAGATTTTATATATGTATATATATTAAATTTCTGTCTTCATAACATGCAAGCAAACTGTGAATTTATTTTGTGACATTTTCATCTTGATTTCAGTACCTACGCTATTATGCAGCTAAGGCCATCATCCAGGAGGGTAAAAATACCTCATCTAAGCTGCTTACGTGGCTGTCTTGGCCTTCTCTCCCAGTTCACTTCCCTCCTCCCTGTGGAAAATGTTCCCCGTCCTCTCCCGTTTACCCAGTACGTTATATCATCCTGAAATAAAATGAGTTTTACAATCAGACATAAAAATTTACAGCGGATACGGTAAACTCAACGCTTTTTGTTGACAATGGCCGTCTTAAAAGTGACATTTACGAAGACCAACAGAGACAAACTGGCCCAGGTTTTATGGGTTTTAAATTGGGTGTCTGTGGTGACTGGAGTGACACTCTTCAGCCTGGGCTTGTTCTTAAAGGTGGAGATTGAGAAGAGGCGGGAGCTGATGTCAAAAGAGATCGACTCGGTGCCAAACATGCTTATCTGTGTTGGCCTGACCGCATGTGCGATCAACTTCTTGGGGGGCAAGATCTGCTACGACTGTGTGGATACAACCAAGTTCCTGCGATGGAAGCTGCTGATGCTGCCTTACATCACATGTACCTTTTTCTTTACGTTCTGCATCCTTGTGGGTGCCCTGATGTGCTACAGCATGCGCAAAGATCTGGAGGAGTCCCTGTATTTTGGTTTGCGGGATGCCATGCGCTACTATAAAGACACGGACATGCCAGGACGCTGCTATATTAAGCGCACTATGGACATGCTGCAGATGCAGTTTCAGTGTTGCGGTAATGGAGGTTACAGAGACTGGTTTCACATTCAGTGGATCAGTAACCGCTACCTGAATCTCAGCAACAGTGATGTTGTGGAGTAAGTCCATCTCTTCCTTCATTTATTGGTTGTTTTGTTTTTGTTTCCAGGCATTTTCACTGAACATTCTCTTATCATTTACTTATTCCTGTGTCATTCCAAAGCTATATGAATATCAATATAAAACTATAAAAGTAAAGTTCGTAAACAAACTTCATGGTGGCTTGAGAAATCCTCGTCTAAAAGTTTGAAGTAGTTTCAAAGTTTAAATAACTGAAGTAGTTTTTAAAAAGTTTGAAAACAGTTGGCATACAGAGGTAAGTAGGCAGATAATTAGGTTGCTAAGGTATTGCTAGGGTTTTCTAAATGGTTGCAGGGCAGTTGCTAGGGTATTCTGATTGGTTGCTAAGGTGTTGCTAGGCAGTTGCTAGGGTGTTCTGAGTGGTTGCTAAAGTGTTGCTTGCCGTTTGTTAGGGTGTTCTGACAGGTTGCTAGGCGGTTGCTAGGATGTTATGAGTGGTTACTATGTGGTTGCTAAGGTGTTTTGATAGGTGGTTGCTAGGGTGTTTGGAGTGGTTGCTAAGGTGTTGCTAGGGTGTTCTGAGTGGTTTCTAAGGTGTTGCTAGACCGTTCCTAATGTGTTGCTGGGCAGTTATTAGTGTTGAGTGGTTGCTAAGGTGTTCTGGGTGGTTGCTAGGCGGTAAGGTGTTGCTAGGCAGTTGCTAAGGTGTTTAGAGTGGTAGCTAAGGTGTTGCTAGGTGGTTGCTAAGGTGTTGCTAGGTCATTGCGAAGGTATTATTATGTACTAGGGTGTTCTGAGTGGTTGCTAAGGCGTTGTTAAGGTGTTGCTAGGTGGTTGCTATTGTGTTCTAGGTGGTTGCTAAAGCATTGCTAGGTGCTTGCTAGGGAGTTCTAGGTGGTTACTAAGGTGTTTTAAATAGTTACTAGACAGTTGCTAACATAATAAGCATGGTTCTAGTATGACTTAGCATGTTTCTAGCATAAATTGGCATGTTGCTAGCATGTTTCTACTACAAACTACCATGTTATTAGCATGATAGGTATGTTTGTTAGGATGCTTTTAGTATGAATTGGTATATTGTTAGTATGTACAATGTAAAGTCAATGGCAGTTTTTTATAATGGAAGTCCATGGAAGTCTGAGTAGTTACTAGGTGGTTGCTAAAGTGGTGCTAGGCGATTGCTAAGGTGTTTGGAGTGGTTGCTAGGCAGTTGCTAAGGTGTTGTTAGGTGGTCACTATGGTGTTTTAGGTACTTGCTAAAGGTGTTTCTAGGTGGTTGCTAGGGTGTTGAGTGGTTGCTAAGGTGTTTGCAGATGCATGGTTTCCGCTACATTAATTTCTCCATGGCGGGGCGCCACACCAAAATTCATCCCGCCACGGCTACATTACAGCTTTTCATTCAAAACATTCAGACATTTTTAAATAGCGGGTTATAATTGCACCAAAACGTATTAGAAGGTAAGTGAATTATAACAGCGCAAACTTTTCTGTAATCGTAGTAGGTGACGTGCTGACTGACTAACAGGTGCGTTATGCATGAGGCCAGCAAACACTATTATATTTTATTTATAGATAAAGGTTTATGGCTCTGCATACAATGACTTTATCTTGCTTGAGTTTCATTTTACTTCAGGACACATTAATGCTGCTCTGTAGGTCTATTGGAGACATTCACAAATATTACTAGCAAATCTAATAAATGTTGGAGGCATACTTGTTACATAAACGCACTAAATTGCACTTCAGCAGGGTTAAATGGAAAGCGCGCAAGAAAATCTGCACTTGAGCAGCATGTCTTTGAGTGCGCACAAGAAGTTTTGTGCACGAACAGAGGAAATTGGCGCTCGAACACAGAGATTCGCATGCTCGTATTACATGAATGAGATCTCATGTTGTAATACTTCACTCACGACATTTGTCAATGAAATAATGCCCCAGGTAGTTGGTAGATCTGTGTTAAAGGCCCAAAAGAATCTGCCACCACAGCTGTGTTCAAAGGGGAAAAACCTCACCTCTCAGTTCTCACACAATACCACTGACTCTAAACAAGCAGCTGCCATTTTTGTCACTTATTGGGGTCCCCTGACACTACATTCTGTAGCGATGTGCACTATTTACAGAGCGTTTCTGTATTTGCATGTTGTGGGAATTTCCATGCTTATGGGTCTTCTAATTGACGAAGATGTTTTCTCAATTTGTTAGTCTATTATTTGCATGTTTTCTCTTAACTTGCAGCACATTTGACCTCTTTAGGCGATCATACTATATGGAATACAGAAGATATTTTGAAGAATGTTCCAGCTGGTTTTGTCTGTACAGTAAAAATCAGTGGGGTCCCAAATAACACCATGACCAAACCTCACACACCTTCATAAACTAAAATTTTTTTTAATTTATACAGAAAAAAGGGAGTCATTCAGGTTTGGGATGACACTTGGATATGTAAATGGTGGTGTGAATTTTATTATGCATGTACTTTATTTTTAAATGATCTATTTAAAGGATCTGTTTGTTTAATCCAGAAATCCTTCTTATTAGTGATGCAGATTGCCATTAAGTGAATGACAATGCACCAATGCCCCAACCTTCAATATCAGACAGATCACATTTTTCTTTACTCTAAATTGTTTGTCCATGTTTCTTTGGTTTATTTAATGCTTTCTGGTCCTCTTAGGCGGCTTCGGAGCAATGTGGAAGGGAAGTATCTGATAGACGGGGTGCCGTTCAGTTGCTGTGGCTTATATTCACCCCGGCCCTGCATTCAGCATCAAATCACCAACAACTTAGCGCACTATAATTACGACTACTCAAAGGAGGAACTGAACCTGAACCGACGAGGCTGCCTACAGGCCCTGCTGGAGCATTACACACAGATCATGCAGTCCATCGGCTTAATCGTTCTCATCATTTGGCTTTTTGAGGTGTGTGATATTGATTTCATTCATTCATTCGTTTTCTTTTCGGCTTAGTCCTTTTATTAATCAGGGGTCGCCACAGCGGAATGAACCGCCAAATTACCCAGCATATGTTTTATGTCTTAATGTTCCAGCGGATGTCCTTCCAGCCGCAACCCAACACTGGGAAACACTCATACACTCTTGCATTTACACACATACACTATGGCAAATTTAACTTACCAAATTCACCTATAGCGCATGTCTTTGGACTGTAGGGGAAACCGGAGCACCCGGAAGAAACGCACACAAACATGGGGAGAACATGCAAACTCCACACGGAATTTGCCAACTGACCCAGCTGAGGTTCGAACCAGCGACCTTTTTGCTGTGAGGTGACAGCGCTACTCACTGCGCCACCGTGACACCTAATTTAATTCAATTAAATCAAATTAACTAAATTCAAGTAAAGTCTATTCTGAAAAATATATTGCAGTCTGTACATTACCAGTAAAAGTTGTATGTAACAAGGTGTCAAGAATACAGTAAAAACTGTAATATTGGTAACAGCCTTCAATTGTTTTATTGTTTTGTAAATTCAGATCCTTCAGTATCTTTAGTGATACACGATCCTTCACAAATGATTCTAATATGCTGATTTGATGATTAAGAAATATTTTATTGTCATATAATGTTGAAAGTGCCAGTGCTGTATATTATGTTTGTGGAAAGTGTGATAGAATGAAAAGAAATCTGTCTAGTAAAGATTCATTTAATTGTTTAAAAGTAATACTAAAGACATAAAACTTTTATTAATCAAAGAAACCTGAAGATTTACCATAATTTACTAAACTATTAGCATGTTAGAACAAAATCTGAAGACACTGAAGTCAAAGAAATGACTGGTGAAAAACTCAAAGCAATGAAATGTCACTTTCTCTGAGTGTATGACTTATTGATGTATGTAATATTTAGCTTTAACCTACTGATGACATTTATTCCAAGTTTGAAATTAAACGGTGAGATTTTATGCACAAAGATGACAATTGGTCAAAATAATGAACTATTTAGTCAATTTTCAGACCATTTACTCTCCCTCATGTGGTTTTAAACCTTCATGAGATTCATTCTTCTAACAAACACAAAAGAAGATATTTTGAAGAATGCTGATGGCTGAGACCCATCGAAAAAATACTATGGAAGTCAGTGGGTCCCAACAACCAGCATTTTTCAAAATACCTTCTTTTTTTATTTAAAATTTGATGATTTTAGGTGAACTATAAAATAATCAGTGTTTGTTGGAATAACCTTGATTTTCATTTACAGTTAATGAAGATAGAATTATTTTGGCTAATAATCTTTTGCAGGCCTCAACAATAAAGACAGCCCGATGGCCCAGGGCCAGCGTGAGAAATGCTCGGTACAGTAGACAGAATCCTTACTGGCCCAATCAGACCAGTGCTGCCTGCCTTGCCTTGTCTTAGAATCGAGAAACATTTTGTACTTTTAAGTCTTTGAATGTTACCTTCTCTGTGAAGTCGTAAACACCATATTGCGTTTCGTTTCCTCTTATCTGATTGGATGTTGTAAGCATGTCATTTTTTTCCATAACCTGGTAAAAACTAGTACAGCAAAAAGACGGCAACATCAAATTATGAGGCTCAAAAGAAAACGTCTGTTTCTAACGTTGTGGGCACAACACAGGGAAAAAATGAAGGGATGTTTTGCATAGTTTGCTGTCACTTTTAAGTCAGCCACCTTTTGTTATGCAATAAAATACCTGCACATTTTCCACACTGCCATATTTTATTACAAAATATTTTAACATTATTTTTGACACTTTATTTAAAATATGTGGCTAAAAAATAGCAAGTCACTTTTTTTTGGTGGGGCCAGTGAAATTTTTGGCAGGGCAAGTAAAAATCTGAACCGCTGGTCCAATCGGAATCAAAAATGATTTATGCAAAAAAATATATATATTATCAAGCTATTACCGAACATTTTACTCATTTGCTAATCTTAAAACTGAAATGTGACTCTTATTTTTCCCTAAATGCTGTCCTCTTTCTGTAGGTGTCTGTGCTGACAGGAGTGCGTTATCTTCAGACAGCCATGGAGAACGTGCTGAGGCTGGGAGACCCTGAGTGCGAGTCTGACGGCTGGCTTCTGGAGAACAGCATTGCAGACACTGCACGCTATAACTTCAACATCATTAAAAACCTGGGCAAGTGCTACCAGGTGGATGACGATCCCAACATAGACGTACCAAGCACCAGCCGGCAAATGCAAGAGAATGTGCCCGTAAAGCAAATCCCTGAGGCCAGGTAGTAAAAGAGACACTGAGACTTACCCAAGCCATTCCACAATGGCAGCCTTGGAGAGGCAGATCAAGCTCTGCATTGCAGCCTTTGACCATTTACTTGAATCGCACAAAGCGCAAAGGAAGTGAGGAATGACCTGGAACATAAAAACAGGCTGAAAAAGGAGATCTCAATTGAAAGGCACTCATTGCAATGTAATCCTTGTGCCATACAAAAGGAAGAGAATGAAATATGCATTTTTAGAAGCTGAAGGAAAAGCGACAGGCAGATATTTACAATATTTAATCAATCGATGTAAAACTCACCTGGATTTACACTTGTAAAATGGAGAAAATTCCTTTAACTCACATGAATATGTTTATAGCAGTGGCTATAAACAAAGATGGTAATGGATGACAAGCTTTCGCGTGCCTCTACCCTGTAATGAAGATTATTTTGTCCATCTTAATATTATCTTAATGATAAACACATTTCAAATTAATCTGAAAAGGGTTTGATTATAGGCCTTTGTTCCATTACTAAAGAGGTATTACCATGTGTTAAGCATAAAATGCCTTTTGGGATCCAGCAAGGATCTTTTTCTCTCTCACTCACTTGATTCATTTGTTTTGTCGTAGGCAGGGTGCGAATTACACATTGACAATCAGGGGGGTCAACTTTTTCGGTAATGATAGTATGTGTAATACATGCTTCAGTGAATCAATTATATTCATTCATTTTCTTTTCAGCGTAGTCCCTTTATTTATCTGGGGTTGCCACAGTGGAATGAACCGCCAACTTATCCAGCACGTTTTTTACGCAGCGGATGCCCTTCCAGCCGCAACCCATCTCTGGGAAATCAATTATATGTATTTATTTAAATTCTATGTACATTTAATAATAAAATGCACTGAATTTGCAGTGTTTTGAGGAATATTTAGTGTATTCTGACCTACAGCAATCTCCAATTTTAAGTTGTGGTAGGTAAAGTTTAAACTATGTGTTTAATTTTACTTCACTTTTAGACTATATGAAGATAAAAACACCTGCTTTACAAAAGAAGTGTTCTCTAGATCTTCAGACTGATTGGCACGATTATTTCATTCGCAATGGCATGAACCATTATAGGGGTGGTCAAATGTATTGCATGCATTTTGTTATATAAACTATTAATATGATTATAATATTATTATAATAATATAATATATAATATAATTCCCACCCGAATCTTGCCGTAACGTCCATCAGGAGGGATCAAGTGTTAATTAGGAGGGTCAATCTCCCAAATGCCCCTGTAATTCGCACCCTGGTCGTAGGTCTGTATTTAGTTGCTCTGCTAGTCAATCATACATATATTGCTTTTGGAGACTTTCTTCATCTGAAAAGGATGAATTTTGGCCTAGGCACATTTTTTTCAGACAATTTATCAGTTCAAACAGTGGCTTCTGAACTGCAGCACTGTGTTTAATATACTTTAAGTCTACACTGTCTGTTTTAAACCCATGGTGTGTTCTGTCTTGTAATTGTGACTTTATTTCTCACAGTTGCTTCATTATATTTGGTGTGCCACTTCAAATTGAAGGGGGAAAACGACAGCTATTTCCAAAAAAAAATCTGCATAACTAAGAATTTGAAAAGTATAATTTACCCCAAATTTACAAGCGAATTGTTTCCTTCATAGAAAATTGAAGAATATTACTAGCTGAAATGTTGCACTTTGTGATAGCTTTAGGGACTTTTAGAATAAAAAAAACACAGACATAAAAGAAAACCAGTAGCTCCTGAAGATACATTGATGTCTTATGAAGTAAAATGATTGGTCAGTGCAGGAAGCGAAACATTATTTACAGCCTTGTTACCTTTGCATGCTCCCTCTGTATCATAAATGCTTTCTGTTTGCATTTACAATGGAGAGGAAGCATGAATGCTCATTATAATTTCAGGCCTACTTGTGCTTATCCTGGATGTTGCAACCTATATATTTAAAAAGTTGTAAATAGACTGTCTCAGCTGTCTACTGGCAGTTAGAGAGAGTGGGGAAATAAGTTGAACCTAAAATATTAAACGTAATTTTTGGCAATTATGGTCTTTCGTGCATAGACAGACTGCAAGACCTCTGTTTCATCAATGGACCCTTTTCACAAAACTGTTTAACAGTCATCATAATGTTAAATCCTTTTAAGCTTTGAATATTTTGATTTGTAAAAACGTATGAACATTTATATGCATTTATGAATGTATTATATCATCTTTGCGTCAAATTACAAAATACGAATTAGCGCTTATGTGAGTTGTTTCTAATGCAGCGTCTATGGGTCTGAGATTAAATTTGACGTCATTCTCTCGTCTGGTTGCCATCATCAGCCTCAAACTATTTTTTTCCTTTTACTGAAAGTCTTGATAACACCATCATGGAGTTTTTCTTTTATTATTTTAGGAAGATGGGTTGTAAAAAATTATTTGTTGTACTCTCCCCTTCACTTCACTCTAAGTTTACCCAACTATGCTGACTTCTGCTGCTGAGAAACCCATGTGAAAAGGGTCTACAGCCACAGATATTATGTTAGTTTTTTGGTTTTTCAGGGTTTCATCATCAAATTTAAGACTTTTTAAGACCTGTTTAAGACCATTATGAATGAAATTTCAGACTTACACAAGACTAAACGCTTAAGATTTAAAAAAAATGGCCCAGTTAAAACATTAAATCGTACGGAAGATAATCAAGCCATATTTTGCTAAATAGAGTTTATAAATCAACTTTTGTTAAAACTTTTATTGAGATGCAATGTTTGATTAGATAGGTGTTGGCCTGATTAGGTAGCTTTACATGGACATAAAGTAAGAAAATTAAGACCTTATTTTTCAATTAAAGTGTAGGTAGTTTAATTAAAGTGTAGACTTTCATTTTATGATCCGTTAAGGACTAGCTAACAATCATATTTAATGTGCTAATAAAAGGGTCACCTGTATAGATGGTTAAGTGCGCATAAATTAACAGTATTTTAATTTTTGGGTGAACTATTTTTTAAGGCGAAACATGAAATAAAGTCTCAATTATAAGAGTTAAATATGCATTTTAAAGTGATTTAAATGTAATCATATGGTAAAACAATGAGTAGGCAACAAGACTGAGCCTGCAGAAAGGCTGTAAACCTGGGGCCTTGTATCACCTTCATTCGTCCTGATGTCTTCCACATACATTGAGCTCTGACATCAGGTTTTTGTTTTGTTTTGTGTTTTGTTATTGGCTGTGTGTTAGAACACGTCACTTTTAATACATTTTGTGACATGAATGCACTTGTAGAAAAACGTGACAATGCCTGTGATTAAACCAGTTGCTTTGCAAGTGTCCTTGTTGTGTTTGCTGAGACCCTCTTTTCGTTTTAACTTTCTGCACAAGAACTGTTGCAAACCAAATCCTTTAAACTAAAGAGATTGCTGTGCACTTATCTTGCAGTCCGTCACCGAGCCACGCATCCGATTACCAGTGGCCTCTCCATCTTGGATTAAAAACAAATTGACTAGACGACTACACAAAATCAACACTGTCTGTCCTTCTGCTGCTGAAATTAACGTGGAACGTTGTTGTCACGTGGTACCGTACATGTTACTTTTCTCAGCGCTGGTAAAAGCTCCCAAAATGGGCCAATCGCAGCCATTTGTGATTACAAACACATTTTACACAAACATGTTTTGCTTTTGGAAATATTGTAATTATTATATTTACCTGATAAAAAAGTCTCAAGTAAAACCAAAACGCTTTTATGATCATAGTTTTATAATAATTTACGTGCTAAAAGCACAGGTAATGTTAAACAAGTGATCAGTAATTGTGTGGCTTACAGTGGTTACTCGTGTACATCTTATTAACAATTGTATAGGCAATATTGGGATATTAATATTCGTTTTATTAATTTTATACTACAATTTAATCGAGTATAAATCATAGATTGTAAAATAAATTGTAACATTTTATGTTCCCCAAACTAGTTAGTTGCCAAATAGCTGTAGAGATTTGGAAATAAATTTTACTGCTTAAGAAATGACATATGCAAATCATAAAATTACGCTTTCCCTTGTGCAAGAGGAACATACGTAAACTGCGTAAATCATCGAGAATGGGCAAGGGGCGGATGTTGCGTAATCTGCGTACATTCGTGTTGTTATTGATGGCGACATGACGTGAACCGTTAGACGGTGTTGTTACTGTGTTTGTAGTGAATTGTTTTAAAACAGACAACATATTTGTACTCCTTTAACTTGGATATTGGCACTGACTTCGAATCAGATATTTGTACCCTAAGTAAGCTGCCCTCCACAACGTTTTGGCGTTCTTTTAGAGTGATTGCAGGTATGTATAATCGACTGTAACTTTAAGTGAATTCAAACGAAATGTGCAACATTTATGTTTCATTTAAAACCGTTTTGCTGTATGTTAGCGGAGTCTACTGTATATGCGACACAACCCTTAAAGGAACATGCACCGTAAACACGCCTCCTGTCATCTCTGAGAATGTTCACGAGGTCTATTGAGAAAAAACACACACTAATCAGTTATCTTAGTTTAATCGATGCTTTTTGGTTTAGCTGTTATTGAGAATGCCGAATCATTAGCACGTCTGATTGCGCTTCTAGAATCATCAGAGAACATTCCCTGTTATTCTGGCTTTACATAACATAAAAACATCAAAGTATTTGATATTTTTCAAAGACCAAACACAACCCGTGGAATTTGACATCTCAAATTTTCAGTCTAAAGCCTGGCAATCAGATCCTTTAAAAATAAAAGTCAGTCAACCGAGGCCTTCATTTTTGGGCTCTCATGCCGTGTATTGCCTTTATATTGTATTAGACTGCACAGATTTGCTTAAAAAAACTAGACTGCTGTTTCCTTCTTACTATACTGATGTTGCCTCCAAATTGCTATTGTGATCTGGGGTGGATTTAACCAATAAGCGAGGTAAGCGGCCGCTTAGGGCCCCAAGAAATCTGGGGGCCCCCAATAAATATCTAAAAGTATAAATTAGGTAACACTTTATTTTGATGGTCCATTTGAATATTAGACTGTCTGCTTAATATCTGTTGATGCTGTTGCTAAACAGACATTTAACTGACAATAAGAAAGTTTGCAAGTACTGTACATGGCAGCTTACACAACCCTCACCCCAATTTACCAGTCTACTTATAATCTAATGAGAATTGGTTGGCATGTAGTTGCAATGTAGCTTAAATTCAACAAACGAATGATCAAAATAAAGCGTGACCATAAATGATACCTATAAACTATATACAATGTTGTTTTCTATCATATGTTGTATGGTGAGAGTCAAATAAAAGTTTAACAAAATTAAATATTATTTAATATCAAATAAAATGTAATATTATTATAATAATGTAATTTTATGTAATAATAATATTCTAAAATATTATTATTACATCTGCACAAATTGGTTCACCACCCTTAATCATTGAGAAGTGCAGCAGTTCAAAAAAAAAAAAAAAAAAAAAAAAAAAAAAATATATATATATATATATATATATATAAACATGTATTATTTTTTAGTTGTAGATTAATTTTATGAAAAACTAATAATTTAAAATGGATTGCATTAAGATTAAGTGTAGAAAAGAAGTTTAAGTGATATATAAAAAAGCAGCTAAATAAATAAAAATGAAATAAAAGTAGCATTTTAGGACTGTTGGGCCCCATGGCTGGAATTGCTTAGGGCCCCCAAATCTCTAAATCCGCCCCTGATTGTGATCAAAGCTTTAATTCAAAACCTTTTTAATAATCTAATAATGATCTAATAATGATCTAATAATAATCTAATTATGTGTTTTCTATCACCTTAGAAAAGACAGATTAATCTAATTCTAACAAATACTTCATTCAACAGTGTTGTTTTTTATGACTAATATTTGCTGTGAAATCTTTGGCGATTAGTATAAAACAACTGTGTATTGTTAATTAGATTTCAAGACCAGCCCGTCTGGCACCAGCAACACATTCAAAGTCACTTAAATCACCTTTCTTCCTCATTCTGATGCTCGGTTTGAACTGCAGAAGATCGTCTCGACCATGTCTACATGTCTAAATGCATTGAGTTGCTGCCATGTGATTGGCTGATTAGAAATTTGAGTTAACAAGTGACAGGTGAACCTAAAAAAGTGTCCGGTGACTGTATATAACAGTATATTGTTGTTACTGTGTTCGGCTTTACAGGGTTAATTTGTGTGAGACCTATAGCATATAATATTTGTTTTTCATCATGATTCAAATATATATATACATTTTTCAGAGCATCGTGAAGATGGGCTTCTTCACCCTCTTGATCAAAGCATCACTTTTTTCTGTGTCCGTTCTTGGGCAAACCACAGACGTTGAAGAGCTCGCCATCAAGAATGCAGACTTTGCTACACGGCTTTACAGCAAGATTGCTAGCTCAAGTGATGACAACGTGGCTGTTTCAACTCTCGGGGCTACCTTGGCGTTAGCCACATTAGCAGCCGGGGCTGGCGGAGCTACTCAATCCGAGCTGCTCCAGGGTATAGGAGTGGACTCCATGGTGAAAGATGGAGAGCCGGAAAGGATTCAGATACTACTCCAGAGGCTGAGGGAAGATGCTGCTCAAATCCAGGCCACCGGACTCTTCATCAAGCAGGACGTCATGGCAGATGACAGCTTCAGCAGCCAGGTTAAACAGTATTATAATGCAGATGTCCAGAATGTGAATTACGCCAATGGACAGCAGGCCAAAGGAAGTATTAATGATTATGTCAGAGGCCGAACGGGAGAAAAGGTCAGGGATGTGGTGGAGAATGTAGATCCACAAAGCATGGCGATGTTAATAAGTGCAGCTTTCTTCACAGGTAAGTAGAAAACAAAAACAAACGAGTATTTTCATTATTAACACTGCATCTTAAATGTTACAAATTAGCTTGTTTTCTAAAGAAATAAAGTACATTAAACTGCACATTACACAGCTGCTTCATAATGCTAATTTACTCATGCTCAGGCCTAGATCTGATGTAAAATTTTTGATGATTTATAGCTAAAAACATTTTCTTTAGAGATTTAAAAAGTCAACCGCTATTGGCACTTTTAGAGTTTTAGAGTAAAAATAAGGCATATACAGGGAAAACAAAGTGAATGTGGCTCCTGGTTTAACACTGAGGTCGTTCGAAGCAAAATTATTGATCAGTCTGAACAGTGTTGCATAATAATGCATGCACAAACACAAACGCACATGTGACCTGATGCCATAGTTCATTTATTTTTTGACTGCTGCATCTCATTTAAAAAAAAACTCGACACGACCTGGAAATCACTTTAAAACAGAGCGGACAAGTTTGTATAACAAAACCCAGCAAATTGCTGTCAAATACATTTTCTGCTAGAATTTTCCTTATTCTCTCCCTGGAACACATTTAGCACCCTGAATACAATCTCTACCAGACTAAAATGCATTTTTTACACCTTGTAAAGTTCATTTGACTTGGGGTTTTAATCAGCAATTGGGCGGGTTTTGCAACACAGAATCTGAATGAAAAGAATGAATGCTACAAAGATACTTGTTGCTTTGACAAAATGTTGTCACTGATGAACAACTTCATAGCTCAATGGTTGCACATGCTATTATACATACATGTGTGTGTATATATATATATATATATATATATATATATATATATATATATATATATATATATATATATATATATATATATATATATATATATATATATATATATATATATATATATATATATATATATATATATATATATATATACACACACACACACACACACACACACACACACACACACACACACACACACACACAGTTGAAGTCAGAATTATTAGCCCTCCTAAATTATTAGCCCCTGTTTATTTTTTCCCCAATTTCTGTTCTACGGAAATAAGATTTGTTTCAACACATTTCTAAACATAATAGCTTTAATAACTCATTTCTAATAACTGATTTATTTTATCTTTGCCATGATGACATCACATAATATTTTACTAGATATTTTTCAAGATACTAATATTTAGCTTAGAGTGCAATTCAAAGGCTTAATTAGTGTAATTAGGCAAGTTATTGTATAGCAGTAGTTTAATCTGCAGACGATCATATATATATATATATATATATATATATATATATATATATATATATATATATATATATATATATATATATATATATATATATATATATATATATATATATATATATATATATATATAGCTTAAGGGGGCTAATAATATTGAGCTATTAAAATAAGTTTCAAATATTTAAACCTGCTTTTATTCTAGCCGAAATAATACAAATAAGCCTTTTTCCAGAAGAAAAAATATTATAGATACACTGTGAAAAATTCCTTGCTCTGTTAAACATCATTCGGGAAATGTTTATAAAAAAAATTCACAGGAGGGCAAATAATTTAGATTTCAACTGATAATTGTTTTGAATAATCGTGATTACAATTATGACCAAATTAATTGTGATTATGATTTTTCCCATAATTTAGCAGCCCTAGTCTCATGGTTCGGTTCGGTTACAATTATCCTCCTAGGGCTTGAGTGTTCACATACGTGGACAGAACATTTTAGCTCTTAAGTGGCTATTTAAAATACTCTGAATGTTTTATATTTTGTTACAGACATACAGTGTCATCCTGCAACTGTTTTGCAGCATATGAAATGTCCCAAACACTATTTTTAACTGTCCAAAATGGGAGGAAATAAAGTTTTTACTCTCTGATAGTCAAAGCAAGTAAAAAAAAAAATGTCTACGTTAAATATACATTTAAACAAATCAGGAAAAAGTGTTTTATGTAAATTCAGACCACGAGTCCACATATATGGACATCATTTTTCTCTAAAAGTACATCGTATCAAAATATGATACTTGGGTTTTTATTCTAATTGGGTTCTAATAAGCCCAAATAGCAAAGAGAAATAAAAAATGCATGTAAAAAAACACCTTGGGCCTTATTATGCCATTGATTCAGTTCAATTTGATATCTTAGTGCATCATGGTGCATTGACGATGTTTATGTCACGGATTGGTCAGGCTCTCACGATCCCCACTCACGAAGATCACCATCACCTGACTTCTAATGAGCACACAGCTGCATCACATTCACGAGCACCAGATAAAAGCACAGCACTCCAGTCGCTCATTGTCCGGGCTCGTCTCGACGAAAGCGGACAACTGAGCGACCACTCAGCGTAGTCATCCTCAGCTAAAACAAACGCTTTCCTTACCTCTGTCTCCTGTCCGCTTCATAACAGAAGCCCGGACCCATAACGACGACAACATGAGCACCCCCGATCACTTTCAAGAGCTGGTGGACCAGTTGAAGCGGATTCTACAGCCACCAGCTCCACTTTCCAACGCACCACCAGCACCGAGCACTTCCGCCTCCACAGTTTCTTCTTCGGCCCTTCCTTCCAGTCCCATGGCCCGACCAGCGCCCTACTCAGGCGGAGCGGGGGAGTGCAATGGTTTTCTGTTACAATGTTCCCTCATATTCGAAATGCAACCTTCTCTATATCCCACAGATAAGTCAAAGATCGCCTACATCGTATCACTACTCTCTGGGCCTGCACTTAAATGGGCTGAGACGATCTGGAACCAAGCCGGGCCGGTCATGAATTCCATCACTACCTTCACGGAGTATTTCAAAGAGGTGTTTGGACGTTCTGATGGGGAAGTAGCCGCTGGAGAGCAGCTGTATCATCTAAAGCAAGGTACTCTATCTACACAGGAATATGCTCTCCGGTTTCGCACTCTAGCAGCTGCAAGTGGATGGAATGAGAGATCGTTGTTGACCACGTACCGGCTCGGCTTGGAACCCACTCTCCGAATCCAGCTGGCCACATTAGATGATACTATGGGTCTGGAGAGATTCATCCAACATTCTCTCCGATGTTCCGATCGTCTCCGTTCCTATCAACAGGACACCATCACCCCCTCGTCTGCACTCCTCCAATCGCCTGAGTCAACAGCCTCTCCAGAACCAGAACCCATGATAATAGAGTCTGGAAGACTGACATCAGCGGAACGACAGAGGAGGCTGACCCGGGGTCTGTGTCTATACTGCGGTGTCAGTGGACACACCCGTATGGAGTGTCCCCTTCGTCCCATTCGGACTTCAGTGAGTGTATTCAGTACGAATATTGAACAATGTAAACCACTTACTACCACCGTACAAATAACTACTGCCTCTATTTCTCTCCTTGTCACAGCCCTCATCGACTCCGGGTCAGCAGGGAACTTCATCTCCCAATCCCTCTGTCGTCAACTCCACCTACGTACTGAGGCGTCCTCGCATATATACCAGATACAACCGATAACCCAGTGCACTCGATCTTCGACCCGTATCCATCGACAATGCGAAGACATCCTTCTTCAAGTGGGGTTGTTACATCAAGAGAGGATTCAATTTCTGGTTCTGGAGGGTGCAAATATGGACATCATTCTAGGGCGCCCGTGGCTGGTGAAGCACGATCCCATCATCTCTTGGGGCACAGGAGAGATAAAGAAATGGGGATCTGGATGTACACCTACCTGTTTTCCAAATCTCCCTCTTCAAGGTCGGAACCCCATTTCTTTGTTTACAACATCGGTCGAGAGTCCTCCTGAGAAGCAGTCTATCCACATTCCTAAGGAGTACAGCTCCTTTCATGATGTCTTCTGCCCCAAGAGAGCTTCCCAGCTACCGCCGCATCGGCCATGGGACTGCGCGATCGACCTAGTTCCAGATGCCCAGTTGCCAAGAGGTAGGATCTACCCGCTCTCGCTTCCAGAGAATCAGGCAATGGAAGATTACATAAGGGAGGCTCTGAGTCAGGGGTACATACGTCACTCAAAATCACCAGCCGCCTCAAGCTTCTTCTTTGTGGCCAAGAAGGACGGAGGGCTGCGTCCATGCATCGACTACAGGGTCCTAAATAACGGTACAGTAAAATACCGATATCCCCTTCCTCTGGTACCAGCCGCTTTGGAACAGCTCCGAGAAGCTAAAGTCTTCACTAAATTGGACCTCCGCAGCGCGTATAATCTGATAAGAATACGTGAGGGGGACCAATGGAAGACAGCATTCGTGACCCCTACTGGCCACTATGAATATGAGGTCATGCCTTACGGTCTGGTCAACGCCCCCTCCGTATTCCAAAACTTCATTCATGAAGTCCTCCGGGAGTTTCTTCACCACTTTGTAATAGTGTACATAGATGACATCCTCATTTACTCCCGGAGTGAGGCCGAACATCGCCAACACGTTGCGGAGGTCCTACACACATTGAGAGAACATCACCTCTACCTCAAAGCGGAGAAATGCTCATTCCACCAGAAGTCGATTCATTTCTTGGGATACATCATTGACCAAACCGGTATACGTATGGATGGGAAGAAAATTGAGGCTGTTCTATCCTGGTCAGAACCCACTTCCATTAAGGAGCTCCAGAGGTTTCTTGGGTTTGCTAACTTTTATAGACGGTTTATCAAGGACTACAGCAGGATTACATCACCTCTCACTAATCTCCTCAAGGGTAAACCCAAAGGACTGGAGTGGACCAAAGAAGCAGCCGCAGCCTTCCGCCTTCTTAAGAAGGAGTTCACAAGGGCCCCACTCCTGACTCATCCTGACCCAAATCTTCCTTTCGTGGTGGAAGTGGACGCATCCACCACCGGCGTCGGGGCAGTATTATCCCAACATCATGATACACCGCCCCGACTGCATCCCTGTGCCTATTTCTCTCGGAAGTTGAGCCCGGCGGAGCAGAATTACAGCATAGGAGACAGGGAGCTTCTAGCAATCAAGCTAGCCTTGGAGGAGTGGCGTCACTGGTTGGAGGGAGCCAAACATCCGTTCCAGGTGATCACAGATCACAAAAACCTCCAATATATCAAAGAGGCCAAGAGACTATGTCCACGTCAAGCCAGATGGTCACTTTTCTTCTCACGTTTTGATTTCTCCATTTCCTATCGTCCAGGACCCAAGAATCTAAGAGCAGACGCTCTCTCTCGTTTACACGAGCATCACGATCATGAAGAACTCCCAACGAAGATTCTTCCCGAACACATCTCCATTTGTCCGATCACCTGGAACGCTCCTCCAGTCGTTGCCACTCCGGAAGCCCCTGCTCCGCCGGGATGCCCTCCTCATCGGCAGTTCATACCACCTGAACACCGGGTAGATCTGATCCACTCCTTACATACCTCGCTAGGCACTGGACATCCAGGGATCAACAATACTCTCTCGCTAGTATCCCAACGATTCTGGTGGCCAAACATGGCAAGGGATGTGAGGCAATATGTTCAGGGCTGTAAGGACTGTGCCCAATCCAAGAGCCCACGTCATCTACCCGCTGGAAAGCTCCATCCCTTGCCGATTCCGAACCGTCCCTGGTCACACCTAGGAGTGGACTTTATCACTGACCTCCCCTCGTCAGAAGGTAATACCTGTATTCTAGTCATCGTAGATAGATTCTCAAAGTTTGTCAAACTAATCCCTCTGAAAGGTCTTCCCACAGCCTTTGAAACAGCCGACAATATCTTTAATCAAGTCTTCAGGTCATTTGGTATTCCAGAAGATATTGTGTCGGACAGAGGTCCACAGTTCATCTCACGTCTATGGAAAGCCTTCTTCAAGCTCCTAGGTGTGGCCGTCAGCCTCTCTTCTGGATATCATCCCCAAACCAACGGGCAGACAGAGAGGAAGATTCAGGAGGTGGGACGGTTCCTGAGGACCTTCTGCAGTGGTCACCAGAGCTCCTGGAGCCAGTATTTGGGCTGGGCAGAATATGCCCAAAATTCACTGCGGCAACCCTCCACCGGACTCACGCCATTCCAGTGCGTCCTGGGCTGCCAACCACCGCTCTTTCCCTGGGATGGCGAACCATCTGATGTCCCCGCAGTGGATCACTGGTTCCGGGAGAGCGAGAGAGTCTGGGACGAGGCTCATCAACATCTGCAGAGGGCAGTCCGTCGAAGCAAGGTAACCGCCGATAGAAGAAGGTCTGAAGAACCCAGATACACACCCGGACAAAAGGTGTGGCTATCCACCCGGGACATACGCATGCGACTGCCCTCTCGCAAGTTAAGTCCCCGATTTGTTGGTCCCTTCACCATCGTGGAACAGGTTAACCCCGTCACCTACAAACTACAATTACCCTCTCACTACCGTATTCACCCTACATTCCACGTATCACTCCTGAAACCCTATCACGATCCTGTTCTTCCCTCCACAGAGCCTGACCACGAAGAGGAACCCCCTCCTCCACTGCTCCTAGAAGAAGGAGCCGTCTACGCAGTGAAGGAGATCTTGCGTTCCCGACGTCGTGGTGGCCAGTTGGAGTACCTGGTGGACTGGGAAGGGTACGGCCCCGAAGAAAGGACATGGGTTCCCAGAGCTGATATTCTCGATCCTAGTCTCATGGTGGAGTTTCATGAGAGCCACCCTGAGTTCCCAGCGCCTAGAGGCAGAGGGAGACCACCACGGCGTCGGAGGTGTCGGCCCTCAGGAGCGGGCCCTGGGGAGGGGGGTACTGTCACGGATTGGTCAGGCTCTCACGATCCCCACTCACGAAGATCACCATCACCTGACTTCTAATGAGCACACAGCTGCATCACATTCACGAGCACCAGATAAAAGCACAGCACTCCAGTCGCTCATTGTCCGGGCTCGTCTCGACGAAAGCGGACAACTGAGCGACCACTCAGCGTAGTCATCCTCAGCTAAAACAAACGCTTTCCTTACCTCTGTCTCCTGTCCGCTTCATAACAGTTTAACAATTTGATAAACAATTTGATATTTTACTTCTTGTATTGAAATTTGTCATTTATAAATATATTTATATATTATTTGTAATACGATTTTATCCTTTAATACAAGCGTACAGTATATGTACTGTACCTTTAATTTGACCTGCAGAAAGAAAACACTCTTTCTGAATCTATCAAACAAAACTCAAATACATGCACGCACAGACCAACATGAGCATTTAGAGCAAATAAACAAATGTAAATATTATCTTGCTTGCTTTTTGAGCACTGTTGCTGATCCTTAAACACCTATGATTGATCAAGCGCTCAACAGAAATGGCTGCAATTGGTTCTATCGGTCAAAACTCACTCTGCAGACATTCTCGTGTCTGTAGTAACGTTATTGTTGTAACAGCCGATAGATGAGATAAAATGTTACCCAAGAACATTACCTCCTTTCATTTTTTCCTAGCTAGGTTCTGATGTGCTTCCCTGTCAGTGAAAGACTGTCCAGCAAACTCACAAGCAGTGAATTGTGCACAGTTATCTGCTTTTTAAGAAGTTGGAGTGTTTTAGCTACTCACAGTCTCCTCCCTCACCATAGTAAGCTATCGCCATAGAACGCATATGTGATAAGTGACATCAGTAGGGCTACACAATAACCGGTTATGATTATTACTGAACTGATCCCAAATTGTTTGCGTCTGCATCGTGGTGCATTGAAGAAACAATTCATTTTGACAACACTAATATATATATATATATATATAAATATTAGTTCAACAAACTACTGGCCGCAGGTCCAAGCTGGAAGGAATAAGTCAATAGTGGACAAGCAAATATTCCAGATATCAAGGTAGTCTCTTGATCTTTAACAGGTCAGTGGCTGCAACCATTCAACGCAACCTTCACCCAAGAAGACAGATTCTATGTGAACAAGTATAACATTGTGCAAGTGCCCATGATGCTCCGTTCTGGAAAATACTACCTGGCATATGACCCCAGATTTAAGGTTGGCATTCTGAAGCTGCCCTGCGAGAACGGCATTGCCATGCTTGTTCTTCTTCCGGATGAAGATGTGGACTACACCTACGTTGATGAATCCATGACTGGTGAAGTGTTTCGTGGATGGGTTGCGAAGCTGAAAAAGACGTGAGTCATGTAATCAGTCTCTCACATTTTCATAAATCCATGTGTTTTTTTTAATGACTCAAATCTCCATCAAACTCATGCTGTGCAGCCAAAGTGAACAATCATCCTGTGTTGAGAGTTTATATTTCTCCTTTAGAAACATACCATTTCTAAGACAAATTTCTGTTGATTGCTTAAATATCCATTATGTGTCTCTCATCAGGAAGCTGGAGATTCAGTTGCCCAGATTTTCACTGAAGCAGTCCAACTCACTCAGTGTGAGTCTGCCGAGTCTGGGTGTTAAAGAGATCTTTGGAAACACTGCAGATCTTACTGGTATCAGCAGCAGTGAAGGCCTGAAGCTGTCAGAGGTGTGAGGTCTTTCTAATAATACACAAAGACTGTTGAAGGTTTTTCATGTCATTCTTAATGCATACTGTACATCTACCAGTTATTTGCACCATCAGTTTAATTAAATGTTTTCCAAGCATCAAAAAATATATTTCTTTTCTACACATTAGAATGTATCCTGTTAATCTCTTATGTTTTTGGTTTTGGGTTTGTTTTGAGCATGATTTTCATGTATATTTATCATTGTTTACAGAAGAAACTCTTTCTGTGTAACATTAGTTACGATATAAAAAGTCTTCAGGCATTTAAAACTAGTATTTTGCAGCATATTACAAGCCTCTATTTAAGTCAACCCTAAGTCTATTTAAGTTAAAAAATATAATAAATATTAAAAGATTGTCATGCTGAGTGATGGTGGAACTTTATTTCACCAATATTTTGACAGTTTATTTTCATATTTATCAGACACTTTATTTGCATTTATTGTGCTTTCTATGTATATAAAATCACTTTTATTCCATAAACCGATATGGACATTTTGTATTTGACCCATATATACACTACCTTTTAGGGTCAGTAAAATTTATTTTAATATGAAAAAAAAAAACACCTGTAATATCCCTTTAACAGGCATTGTAACTACCTGGGGTGTGTTTCCGAAAACCATCGTTAGCCAACTAATGTTGCAAGGTCCATCGTTACAAACATAGTTTGTTGATTTGGTGTTTCCCAAATTCATTGTTCCAATGAACATTCACAAACTGTCGCAAACTTGTATGTTTGCAACGACACTTCTGGAGCTGTAGTTACTGTAGAAACATAGTTCCTGGCTGTGTTCCATTCCCAGTTATCCCCCCCTATGCCCTATTCAGAACATTCTTACATTTAAACAATGATTAAAAAAAAAAAAAAAAAAGCATTAAAGTCATCTCTCTTAGGTGTAATTTGCTTTCAAAATATTGTTACAGTTCAGTTTTAGCGATTTTTCACTGCGATCTGTTTACAATTGCGTTGCCTTCGTAGTGCACGTTGACAACATTGATGTCATTTTGAACAAAGCCGTGGCTTATGACAAAAGCTATAGGTGACCTATTATTTAAAAGCGGAATTTATGTTATGTCTCCAAAGCTTGTGAAAACAAAAAACATAGCATACGTTAATGCTTTTAATTTATAGTAGGTTATTTATTACTGTATGTGACATGAGCCTGTTGGTTAGAACATTTCTGCAGTGGTTTGCATGTATCAAATGGTAAAAGTAGACTTTTCAAAAAATACAAAATAAATAAACAATATCCTACTTAATAATAATAATAATAATAATCATGATCAATAGTATTATTATTAAAGTAGGGTTTTTTCATTTCCTAAAAAATATAAAATTTTCTTTCTTAATAAATAGCTTCTTTATTTATTTATTTATTTATTTATATAAGATATTATAATATGTGTTCGCTTTTGTAAGTGCTTTTATGTTTCAGAATAGAATTTGGAATATTGGAAAGCGAGTTCATGTTTTCACCAAAACTAATATTGGATATTTTTTTCAATGCGTGTGCGTGTAAAACAATATAGTGTGCACAAAAAATTATGGTTTTTTTTTTTCTAAAGAAGTTGTTACCACCCCGTTTTGAGCATCATTATGGATGTTTCATGTTATAACTAACGTGGTTCAAACAATGAATCTGCGACAGAGAAACTATGGGTTTTAGAAACACTCGTCACTACATTGTTTTTTTCCCAAACAATGCATCGTACTATGATAGTTCAGCCATGAGTTATGTCGTTGTTTTGGGAAACACATCCCTGGTTGATGTTTTGTGAATGGGTTATCATTAAAAACTCAATTAAAACAAAACTAGTTTAGAGTGGTGTCTGAAATACAATTTAACCAAAGAAAGAAATGAAATCATTTTCCCAATGCGCAAGTTCAAGGGAAGTTGTGAAATCCCTGCTGAAAAAAACGTACTCTGTCTACCATGATGGTAGAAATAATTTAAAAAACATATAATAATACAGAATGCACTGACCAATGTTGCTTAATTCCAGGTGGTACAGAAGGTGGCTGTGGATGTGGACGAGTCTGGAGGCTCACTGGCAGAAGCTTCCAGTAATCTCTTCATGAATCCTCTTCCTCCCAGGCTCACTTTCAACCGACCCTTCATTTTTGTTGTCTACCATGAGGCCACAAAATGCATCCTCTACATTGGACGTGTGGTCGACCCAACTAAGAACTAATTAGAGAAACTACCAATGGTGTATTTACAGTTGTTCTCAATCCAACATCCATTTGTTTTGTTTGAATAACCAAATATTAATAGTGTTTTAAAACAATTAATATCAAGATTAACCTTTTAACTGTTTCAATATTAATTAATTAACATTAAGTAGCAGCATAAGATAGTCACAATCCAATGTTTGCTAGCAAAGTAAATGTATAGTGTACTTAATGTGGAGTGTAACTTGTATTTCTTGTGCGCTGTCAGTATTTTAAGAGCCAGTTCAAAAGCAAATCATTAAAGCACGTCATATTCAACATGAATTTTATTCATTGGGTACTAAGATGTTGGCGTTAATCAATCAGGTGCTGGGTGGCACCAGGCACAATCTCATTGGTGGAATGGGATGGAGAGTTCCAAAACTCTTCAATCATAAAAATACATAGTGCT
Source organism: Danio aesculapii (assembly GCF_903798145.1). NCBI lineage: Eukaryota > Metazoa > Chordata > Actinopteri > Cypriniformes > Danionidae > Danio > Danio aesculapii. The sequence goes on along the minus strand of NC_079454.1, from coordinate 28,336,044 downwards.
TCTTTTTCTCTTAGCCACTTCAAAAATATAAAACAGAGAATTTTGCAAAGCATGCTATAATACAAGAAACAAAATAATGAGGCAGTAAATTAAATACATTCAATTACTCCTCAACTCTCGGTTTCATTTTATGATGTATGGTGTGAGATTTTGTTTGATTGTTTTTTTTTTGTATGAAATAAGGCAGAGATGGATCAATGCAGACCTTAATTGATGCCCCAGCACATCTTAAGCCTTTTCTGGGATAGAAGAGAGAATGGACACATCAAAATGGAGGGACACTGCTGTGCTGCTGCTGCAGAATGAAAAGTCTTGTAAAAGGGGCTTTAAGTCAGAAGGCAAAGTGGTAATCACTCTCTCCCAGACTGCATTCCAAATGAATTCGACTTCCGCTGTCTGTCGAACACAAACAGAAAGACAACATAAGATCAGTCTTGCTGAATTACTTTCATGCATAGTAACAAAATATTCTCTTTCCACAATGACCAGGGCAAATTTGCATTGTTAAGAAAAAAAAAGCTTAAAATAAATAAAAACATTACAAACATGTATTATAGATCCCGTTACCCCACACTAAATCCTTTAAATGTTCAGCATTATTCAGAACAGAAAGAAATGTATGTAAAACAAACTGGAATGTTTAATCATATTTACTTAAAACTAAAATAATAAAAGCCTAAACAAATTTTTTTAAAGGAACACCTTCAAATATTTGGGCCTCTGGAAGCTTGAAAAAAGGAATACACCTTGCAAAAATATGTGTAATTTTGGTTGTGATTCAGCTCTGCATGCACACAATGAAATTATATATAAATATATATATATATATATATATATATATATATATATATATATATATATATATATATAGTTGAAGTCAGAATTATTAGCCCCCCTGAATTATTAGCCCCCGTTTATTTTTTTTCCCCAATTTCTGTTTAACGGAGAGAAGATTTTTTTTAACACATTTCTAATCATAATAGTTTTAATAACTCATTTCTAATAACTGATTTATTTTATCTTTGTCATGATGACAGTAAATAATATTTTATTAAATATTTTTCAAGACACTTCTATACAGCTTAAAGTGACATTTAAAGGCTTAACTAGGTTAATTAGGTTAACCAGGCAGGTTAGGGTAATTAGGCAAGTTATTGTATAACGATGGTTTGTTCTGTAGACAGTCGAAAAATATATAGTTTAAAGGGGCTAATCATTTTGACCTTAAAATGTTTTTTTTTAATTAAAAACTACTTTTTTTAAATTTAAAAATAAAACAAATAAGACTTTCTCCAAAAGAAAAAAAAATATTATCAGACATACTGTGAAAATTTCCTTGCTCTGTTAAACATCATTTGGGAAATATTTGAAAAAGAAAAAAAAATCAAAAGGGGGCTAATAATTCTGACTTCAACTGTACATACACATGTCTGAACAGAATGAAATCAGAATGAAACTGAATAAATAATAATAAGTAAAGTACTTTGACTTAAAATGCCCCTTCTTTTCTCATGAGTATGTGATTAATATATTTATACAATATTTTCACATGATTGCTTAAATAATCATAGAACTTAATTGTCAAATGTAAAAATGTACATTATGTTTTTTGGCAGTTGCATTAATAATCCAGTAGGCTCAAAAGAGAGCATGTTTCCCCTCAGTTTCAATATCTATATGACATCTCTAAACACTACTGTTGGAGAGCTGCAAGGCTATAGAAGTGATTCCTTTGTTTTTACTATAGGCATAATGACGTGATTCAGGTAAGATAAAAATATTGTTTAAAATATGAAGTAATGGGGTGATACGTTGGCGCAGTGGGTAGCGATGTCGCCTCACAGCAAGAAGATCACTTGTTTGAGACTCGGCTTGGTCAGTTGACATTTCTGTGTGGAGTTTGCATGTTCTCCCCGTGGTCGCGTGGGTTTCCTCCGGGTGCTCCGGTTTCCCCCACAAGTCCAAAGATATGTGCTATAGGTGAATTTGGTAAGCTAAATTGTCCGTAATGTATGTGTGTAAATGGGAGTGTATGGGTGTTTCCCAGTGATGGGTTGCAGCTGGAGGGGCATCCGCTGCATAAAACATATGCTGGATAAGTTGGTGGTTCATTCCGCTGTGGTGACCCCAGATTAATAAAGGGACTAAGCCGAAATAAAAATGAATAAATGAATGAATGAATATGAAGTAATGATGTACTCATTGTTGTATAAATACAGTCATTTGACAATGTGGACAGATTTTACAAATGCTTTGCTTGCTTGGAGTAAAGGTGCAGCATGTTGCATATAATTAAACAATGAGTTGTGTACAGCCGAATATGGCACTTGGATAATGAGTGATTGATTAAAAATGGCAGTTTATGAGTCAATTTGAGAAACATACACAGAGAGTTTCCTAGACTGTGTGTCTTTATTCCCGTTACTCCGGTGATCCACAGAGCTGCTGGTGTTGCTGCGGATCAGAACAGGCATGGACGAGGACGATGGGGTGGAGGAGATTGAAGAAGCAACATTGAAGTGGTGGGGTCGCAGATTATCATCTAGAAAACAAACAAATACATGTGAACAATGTAACTGAAACAAACGGTCATAATTCACAAAGAACAATGTCATTAGTTACCGTTTAAAGGTAGCATAGGACTCTTTCCTGATCCAGGGCAACTTCCTGAATCCTTCAGTTTTCTAAAGAAAAAATTGTGAGTGTAAATGTGAAAGTACTAGCGATGATGTGTCTTTGAACCAACTGCAATAACAAGAGGGGATTTTGTTACGTACAAGGTTTTGTCTGAGTTTGTCATCTTGGGTGTTGTGGGATGGCCACTGAGAGAACGACTGCGAGCTAGTTTAGCCCTCCGCATCTCCTTACCTGAAAACAGCAGCAATGTGGAGACCATAAGCACTTGACTATTACAAAACTTTCAGAAAATATTTAACATTTTTGTCACTGGAAATATAAAAAAAAAACTTTTTAAAACTAATAACAAAAACAATAATAACAAAACGATTACATAAGTAGCTTCCTGCATTACAGAGGATGCTACGGTTAAAAAGAAAAAAAGGTTCAAAAGGTTTGAGATCAGATTTTTTGTTTTAGATCAGATTTGTTCACAAAAGTTGCATTTATTTGATCAGAAATACAAAAACAGTAGTTCTGTAAAATATTTTTATTGTAAAATATTTTTATTGTTTACTATTTTATTAATTAAAAAAATGGAATATTCAGCAGTTCTGAAAATATAATAAAATGTTATAATAATTCAAGCATGTTCCATCATGTTCCTTCATGCGATCATTAAAAGGATTGTTCACCCAAAACTGAAAATTTTGTCATCTCACCCTTCACAAACCTGTTTGAGTTTCTTTTTTCTGTTGCACACAAAAGAAGATATTTTGAAAAATGTTGGAAACCTGTAACCTACTTACAAAGTCAACGATTACATGTTTCTAACATTCTTCAAAAAATCTTGTTTTGTGTTCAACAGAACAATGAAACTCAAAAATTTGAAACCACTTTAGGGTGAGTAAACAAAAGGGTCACAGTAAATAAAATTTGTATTTGATTAAAATGAATTAAAAATCAAAATCAAAAATGTTGTTAATTGACAAAAAGAGCTAACATCAATGTACACAAGGGTTCTAACCAGAAGAAGAGGACGATGATGCTCCTGATAATGTTCCTGACATTCCTTTACTACCAGACAGGCCTGACTTGCTCTCTCGTTCTGGAATACAACAATATAACAAACCACAACATAAGCACACATATGCTGTACAGTACATATAGAAAACTTACAATAAGCTATGAAAAACACAATGTGAACTCTTTTAAACATTTATTTGCATAAATAAACATCACTCACGTTTCTTCTCAGACTGTTTATCTCCAGCTAGTTTGGCTTCACTCTGTTGTCTTTCCAACAGTTCCTGTGTTAACAGAAGCACAAATACAGTAGCAACATATAGTTCACACATAGGGATCTAGAACATATATAAGTATAGTTCACAAAAAAAAAAATTATTCTGCCATCATTCACTCATTCTCCACTTGTTCCAAACCTGTATGAGTTTCTGGTAACACTCTATTTTCAGATGTCCTTGCTACACTAGTTCTACAGTATGTACTCACTATAGTGTTACAGGTTTGTGATTGGTTCATTGTGTTTCCTGGGTTTTTCTTCATAGGTGATCAGTATGAGGAGCTGTGGAGGATTTTATGGCTTATTTAAGGAGCTGCAAAGATGTGTTCCACAGACTGCTTTAGAGGATCATTTCCGTTCAACTTCTTTTTGCTTACCCACCACTTATATTATTTTTATATGTTTATGTTAGACATTTAATTTGCATATGGTTACATTGGTACCCCTTTAAACTTTATTTTTTAATGATTTTTGTAACCTTTAAATAAGTATATTTTGGAATTTTCATTCCATTTGGTTTGGTGCTCTTCATTTGTTACATGCTTGAGCCGGCACGTAACAATAATTGCAAGAAATTATGCATATTTGCATTCAACTAAACCTAATCCACATTCTAACCCTAACCATATAGTAAGTACTTGTAATTAATTAATATTACTTATTAGTTGTTAAATTAAGTTACTCTGTAACAAAGACACCTGAAAATAAAGCATAACTAAGTTTCTTTCTTCTGTTGAAAAACAAAAGAAGTTATACTGAAGAATGTTGGGAAAAAGCAGCCATTGACTTCCGTAGTTTGTTTTGTTCCTACTATGGATGTCATTGGCTGTTTTTCCCCTATGTCTTCAAAAGAAGAAAGAAATGAATAGAAGTTTAGAACCATTTAAGTCTGAGTAAATGGTGAGGAAATTTTCATTTTTGGGTGAACTATCACTTTAAAAATCTCAGTTTTGTCTTGTCCGTTCTGAAAATAGTATGTGATCGCCCACATTCACACATAAGGAAAAGCCTATTTGCTTTTTCAAAATGGCTATGGCAGAAGAAACCATAACCATAATTATAATTTGACTTCAATTTCAGTAATTAAAAATCTCTCTCACCATTTCAAGTAAAAGGGTCTCCTCCTTCTCCTTTTTCTGATCCAAGAGCTCTCTTTCATGCCTTTTATGATACTACAAATATAAATATGGGCAAAGTTCGCTCACAGTGCTCAAAAGAAATAACTATGGTGTACAGAAACTGTCATCATAACTAAACATAAAAGGTCAAAGTCACAGATCCTTCATACCGGCTCTGTAATGTCCATTTTGTCCAGCTCCAGAACTGTCTGAGGAAAAATAATAAAACAGTTTTGCAATACCATTACTTGTAATTAGGGATGCTCCTATCAATCGACCAGAGATCGGCCTTGGCTGATAACCACATTTCATGACTCGATTGGTACTCTCTTATCTGGCTGATCTTATGAACCAATCACGATTGTTTGTTTTCAAGTTTACAAACAGAGGACTTAAAAGAACTGAAATCTTTTTACATATCAGAATTGAACGTTCTGTGTTTTCAACAATATTGCAAGTTCATAAACAGTAGTTTATAGACCTATTTCCTTTTAGTAAAGAAGTAATGGATTTATAGGTGTGCATTTTAACTTCTTATGCATCAAATATGCGCTCCAAACTTCATTAAGACCTGTTGAATTCTTCTTCCATCATTTGCAATGTTTCCAAATTGCTTTGTTAGTCATTTTTCTTACCAATTTATTTGTATCTGTTTTCTCAATTATTTTCTGTCAAGCTGCTTCTGACCATGACATGTCCACACTAAATGGCTTTAAGAGACATTTAAGGAATTATATGCAACATCTTTAATTTACTCTCTTTGGTAAGGCAAGATCTTCATTTAGGTATCATACTTGGAGGTAAAATGTGCTTTAGGTGTTATAAAGCTTGAAGCATTAGAATCGGTACTTGGTATTATCCAAGCACCATGACAAGGAATTGGTACTCTGTATCGGCTGCAAAAATCCTGATCGGAGCATCCCTACTTGTAATAAATGAAATCACATTCAGTATACAGAAAACATTTTACAAAAGAGCTTTTGTGGATGAAATCCTCTCACTTCATAAGAAATCCATGCAATCTAATGTCTGGTGTGTAAACATGTCACACTGAAACCCGGCGTATATATATTAAATTAAACTGCAGCCTATGAAATACAATAACACTAAGCCAAACTGTAATATTGCACTTATTTATAATTATTTATTATCATGCTGGCCCAAAACATTTACCAATATAACGCTAATAGACCTTAATAATGATTTCCTCACCTTTCTCAATGTCACCACTACATCTTTATCCTTTTCACGGCACAACAATTTCCGCACACAAAACTCCAGCTGCTGAAGCAGATGCTTTTCTGTTGGTCTGATGGTGGATCTCAATTTGGGCAACATATAACAGAGCTTGTACCTGCCAAAATGTTTCGTTTTGGTTAAAAAAAGAACAACAATTTGCAGAAATACTTTACAGCATTCAGTTATTTAATTCAAATGAATTGCAAAGTAAAATAGGGAGCAATAATGTGGAAAACTTGTTCACCTGACATTGGCCACAGGATCACTAACTAACTCAAGTGCTGGAATAAGAAAATGTTTGCAAAAATATGATTTGGAAAAGAGGTCTATTGTGATATCACACAGGTCCAGAAAGCGAAGCCTGTTCCAGTAGCTTCTACCTTGAGCAAGATCTAAAACACAGAAAAAACACAATCCTGACCACATGAAAGACAACATTTCAAGCGCAAGATGTAAAATAAGTATATTGTTTGCTTTTTACCTTGTTTTATTTTGCTCATTATCTCTTGCCGCTGTTCTTGTTTGCGGTTATAGCGCAGAAACACACATAATGTCCTGACAGCTTCCCGCTGAACTGGCAGAACATTCTACAACAGAGTAAACAGAAAGGACAGATCAAAAATACTGTATAACGGGTGAGACTGTATTGACAGGTCTGTGTGTGTGAGGTGTTTACATTTGTGGTGATGATGCTGAACATCCTCTGAAAGAAGCGGAAGTAGATTTGGTCTCCAGAAATGACACGAGGCAGACATGAGTAGCACTGAAGCAGCTTCTCATGAACACGCCAGTGCAGTGAAGAAGCCGCTTTCTGCTCTGCTGCTACCAGAGCTGGCACCAAGTCTTGTATATTCACCTGCTGTAAAGGTGAAGTAATATATAAGCTACTGTATTTAAAAAAAATACTTATATTCAGCAAGATGCCTGCATTCAACTTATTAAATGTACTGTAACAGTAAAGACTTTTACATTACAATTAAAATATTATTCGAAATATTTGAACAGTCTTTTGAGCTTTCTATTCACTAGGAATCCTGAAACATTGTACCATGGTTTCTATAAAATATGGCAGAACTATCTCTTAAACACTGATAATATTTTATTTTGAGCACTAATTCAGCATATTAGAATGATTCCTGTGCATTCATGAGTAACTGAAGTATGAAGCAACAGTTGCTAAAAATTAAACTAAAGTATGAAATCACAATAATACATTTAATAATATATATAGATATTTCCTGTTTAATTAAATTTTACAACATTACAGTTTTTACTGTCTTGAACTTACTGAATCCAGACACAGTAATTCCCCAAACAGTTTGGTGATTGCAATTACAACCAAGTTATTGATATTTTGCTATTCAGCACAAGCAAATACAAATAAACTTCAATATAAGGATTACAATTAATAAAATTAAATGTAATATTAATTATATATTTGTATCATTTATAATTTGCTATTTATTGCTGTTAAAGCCAAGTCTAAAACAGTGTCTCTCAAACTTTTTGGATTCCAAAGTCCCCCCATTCAAAGGCACTCTCTTATTTAAGCTCACATATACCTAGTCCAAGTAAACTGAAATAATGTCAAGACTTTATTGGTACCAATATTAAGTTAGCAGATGCATTTTGGCGATCACAAACAATGCATGCCATTTTACACACAGTTGTTTAATCCATCTTTTTAGTCCACTTTCACCCACTTGGCCTATTTCTTTGAAGGGAGGTTGAATGAGTGGCTGCACATTATGTACAGACTTTTCTGATCTTTTCAATCTAATGGAACTTACACATGAATGTGAAAAGAGACAACAGGACATTATATTACATGAAGGATGACAGCTTTTCTTACTTCTCTGATAGCTGTAAAACTACACAGAATGCTATGAACTTGTGTTCGAATCAGGACTGTTGTGATAGCATAGTTTTTTTACTAGTTATTGCTCACGTTTTATGTATTACTTCACCCAAAAAGAAAATTCTGGTTTTAATACCTCATCCTCATGTCTTTCCAAACCCCTGAGACTTTCATTTATCTTCAGAACGCAAATTCTCTGATCCTCCAAATGCAGTAATGGTCCCAAGATGCTCAAAGTCCAGAAAAGAAACCCAAAACTTTGACAAAACATTCCATGTAACTTCAGTGGTTCAACTATAATCATACAAAGCTCCAAGAACATTTTTGTGCGGCAAAAAAAATGTGTAAAAAAATTTCACCCAATGTAGCCACAGCCATATCACTCTGCAGCCTAAGACCGGTTACTCACTGAAGCTAAGCAGAAAAGAGCCTGGTCAGTCCCTGGATGGGAGACCCCATGGGAAATCTAGATTGCTGTTAGAAGTGCTGTTATTGAGGCCAGCAGGGGTGCTCAACCTGCAGTCTGTGTGAGTTCTAATGCCCCAGTAAAGTGAAGGGGACATTATACTGTCAGTGAGTGCCGTCTTTCGGATGACACATTAAACTGAGACTCTCTGTGGTCATTAAAATTAATATGACACTTCTTATAAAGAGTAGGGCCTCCCAATCATCCCCATCCACCGTATTGGCTCTATCACTGTCTCTCCACTCCATCTATAGCTGGTGTGTGGTGAGCGCACTGGGGTGATTGTCCTGTGGCTGCCATCGCATCATCCAAGTGGATGCTGCACACTGGTGGGGGTGTGGTGAGACCCCTCCTCATGATTAAGCACTTTTGGTGCATGGCCATACACGATAAATGCGCTATATAAATACACATTACATTACATTACATTACAATCTTCTCTCCTTACTCGCTTTACTATGGCAATACTCTGTATTGCTATAACAGTCAGCAGCACAACATGCAAGTTTCCTACTGCCCATAGTGTATGCACACTCTGATATGATGCAGAAAACATAGGTGATCACTATGATCCTTTCATTATTTTTCTGCCACATGAAAGTAAACATGAAGGTTCGAGTGCAGTACCACTGAAGTGACATGGAATGCTTTGACAAAGTTTTTGGTTTCTTTTCTGGACTTTCTTCAAACATCTTGGGACTCCTGCTGTATTTGGATGATCAGAGAACTCTCAGATTTAATCTAAAAAAATCTTAATTTGTGTTTCAATGACAAACAAAGTTCTCATGGGTCTATTTGGTTGCAACCAAAGTTCTATTCAGTTGCTTTTCTAGACTTTGAATGAAGTTATTATTTTTGTTTTATTTACAAAAGTATTCTCATAGCGTGATGATATTCCAACTGTACCACTAAAGCATATGGTCTTTTTTAAGGATGTTTTTTGAACATCTTGGGACCCTTGCGGTATATGGTTGTTGGAATGAGATGAGGGTGAGTAATTAATAACAGAACTTTCATTTTTGGAAAAGCTAATCCTTTGAATCAATAATACAATTGTCTGGCTAGCATACTACAACAATACATCCTGTAACAATGAGAATTAGCTCAGTTAGCATAAAGTAGGTTGTCTTTTGTGTCCGTCTGAATGCATTTAACCACATGAGTCTACACTATGAAAGCAATCCAGTCAAATGTGCTTTCAACTACCTGGAAGTGGCCAAAATTAGACAAGCTAAAAGCACACTTGAGATCGGCTTGACAAAACTGCACCTTAATACCAGGTACAAACAGAGACAACACAAAGGAAAATGCTAACTAAAAGCCCCCAAAATAAAGCACATTCATCCGGTACCTTGCTCTCAGGCCCTGCTCCCTCTCCTCTGGATGTGGCCAGCTCTAAAGTCTCCTGAAGATTGTTCAGCAGAGCATCCAGTACCTGCAGATTCAAAAGCATTAACCTCAGGATGATCTGAGCCTTTCATATCAACAAAGCCTTCTCATTATCAGACGCTTCAGGAACACATTTCTATCAACCCCAGGAAGTGACTCTAAAATTAGAGATAAGCTGATGTGAGATCGTTGACTATAATAGATAGGCTGTAATGTTCGGTTTCTGTCATCATTAATCATGAAAATCACTATGTCTGATGGCTCAGGCAGCTTTGTACCGTAGTAGATGCTAATGTAGTGTGTGACTAACACTGCTTAGAGGATCATGACGGAATAAACAATGCAACACTCCTAGTCTTAGCTAGGGAGGTGCGATGGATTCATTCATCCTACACAGTTGCTACAACCTCCGCAACTTGTGCACACAGCCTCATACACACACACAGAAATTGTATGTCTGGCAATGAATATTTGGTAGTGAGATGTTAAAGGTGATCCATGCAACCTTTTCATTATTGAAAGCTGGTAACAAATTTGATAAGTCAATTTGAGTACAGCACTATTTTCATTCATTCATTCATTCATTCATTCATTCATTCATTTTTCTTCAGCTTAGTCCCTTATTTTTCAGGGGTTGCCACAACGGAATGAACCACTAACTATTCCGGCTTATGTTTTATGCAGCGGATGCCATTTTAGCACAACCCAGTACTGAGAAACAGCACTATTTTTAACATTGATAATATTAAGACATATTTTTAACACCAAATCAGCATACTGGAATAATTTATGAAGAAGTATATGAAATTGTACTTTACCGTCACAGAAATAAATTATATTTAAAAATGTATTTAAACAGAAAACATTTATATTCCATAGTAATATTATTTTTCAATATTGAAACGCATAAATACAGCCTTGATGAGTTTTCTTTTATATGAAAAAAAAAAACTTTCTGAACCCAAAGTAATGAACTATCAAAATAAATATTTTTTTAAATAAATTTAAAGAGCTCTTATTTTGCATTATAAAACGTCATATTTTGGTTTTAGGAATCTCCAATAAAAACACACTTTCATTGTCTTATAATATGCATTTATTTTTACCCCATATCCCATATGATTCGTTCAGCGATTCATTTGTTCCCAAACCCCTCCTTAGCATGAGGCTAATGTGCTGTGATGGTCTGATGACCCAATCTGTTGTGATTGGTCGACTTGGTTCAGCGCGAAATAGAGAGAAACGCCCAGCACACTTACAAAGTACTCAGAGTGCAGAGTATATGTGTGAGCCCAGTGCAGGATTGCAATGCTAACCCCAAACAATAACAACGACACACATTCAGTATTAATCCACACAGTGGCAAAAGTTTAACTATTTGAAAATTGACAGTGTTACGTGTGTGTGTATGAACAGCTGATGGTGCCCATTGTAAAGACAAACGGTAGAGGATCACTAGTTCAGAAACGCATTTAAATCAGTAAAGGAAGAAGCATGTGTCGGGTTTTCAACATGATTTTGGATGCAATATGTGAATAGCCCCATAAAGATTTAACCTGACAGATACAGTACAAGCACTAATCTATAAAAGAAAGTGATTACAAGCCGCACAAAGCGATTACAAGTTACAACAAACAATTAAATACATATTTTGCACACTACAGAGAACGAGGCAACAATTTTAATTACACCTACATGTTATGATCCAGAAGAAGAAGAAACTGATCCATATAAACTGTAAGAGTTACTGACAAAGTCCCTGTCAAAGTCTGACAAAGTCCCATATACATAATAGTCTCTGCTGCTCCTTCCTTTAATAGCAAACGGCTGGCAAATCCCATGCTGTAGGGTAGGTTATTGTATCAAAAATCTGAAAAATGACATGTAGGCTATACTGTGGTATTGTTGTGAAAATGAACTTTAATCCTTTATTCCTTGCAGCTGAATCTTCATCTGTCAGTAATCGCCATCTTCATGTCATGATCACACCCGTGATCCCCCACGCTCCACTAGTGTCTGAAAAGAAAGGCTCGTTCACGTTTTACCGGATCTAGCACTACATATTTGGTGATGTACCGCATCGTTGTTAACGTGTTTAGGCAAAAATCCAAACCCAACACGATTGATTTATTCAACTCCGAGTCGACTATTTTGTTAAAGAATCAATAGTTTTAAACACGGTGCATTTTCAGATTTATACCTCAGCGTGATGTTTTTATTCACTTAGTGCTGTTACACACTGCATGGAAGGTCATTTTTGAAAAACCCATAATAGGGGCTCTTTAAAGGAATTAAGTTATATAATTCAGTAATTTAATATAGCATATGTCATATTTGAGGGCGTCGCAGTGGGTAAAACAATCGTCTCACAGTAAGAAGGTCGCTGGTTCAAGCCTCGGCTCGGCTTCGCCCCGTGCTCGCGAGGGTTTCCTCCGGGTGCTCGGGTTTCCCCCACAGTCTAAAAACATGTGCTTTAGGTGAATTGGGTGAGCTAAATTGTCCGTGGTGTATGTGTGGGGTTATGCAGAAAAAATAAATGAATGAATATTTCATATTTGACTTATTATTATCTTACCATTAGCTTTAAAGAAAGAAAAAAAGTACATTAAGAATAGCTTCTGCTAGTGGCGAAAAATAACACACTTCACCTTCTTATATTTTACAAACACGGAACCAAATAAATCTTTATTCTCCTTCACTCACTGATAAAAACTGTAGTCCAACTAATGGCCATCTAAATTCAGAGGTTACATAAGCACAATTGGCCTTGCAAGGCGGAGGTTTTGAATGGTCAGGCGGTTATTTGTTCATCTGAACTCAGCAGTCAGTAGAGGAACACTCTGAATGAGAAAAGGTCTGAGAAAAAACTAAATCTGTCTGAGAACAAAGTTGCAACGTTTTGCACAGAATAGTGAGCCAAGGAAATGACTGTGCTGACTGAAGCTGAAAGCTCTTTTAATAAACAAACACACACACACACGCACGCACGCACGCACGCACACACACACACACACACACACACACACACACACACACACACACACACACACACACACACACACACACACACACACAAACAAACCTTTTTTCAGGTCTCACCTCTAATGAATCATCCTGCAGCAAAGTGATTAATTCTTTGTGTATGTAATGCACATTTGGGCCCAGTAATTTGACCACCTAATGCAGACAGATTAGAAAAGATGCTATTATGCATTCTGAACAGAGCCATCACTGCCGTACAGGTCAAATTATGAATGTCATTGTGTACCATCACATACATACGTTAAAATGCAAAAGTTCATACCTCATGGAAACCACCAGCTGCTGTCCTTCTTACTGAAATCTCAGGATCATGGCAGAGACTTGAGAAGGTACGATATAATTCAGATAGGAAGTGGTTTGGATCAGCAAATAACACTATGGCCTGCAAATAAACACAGAGAGGAAATACTGTAAGATAGCATTCATACAGATATATAAATAGTTCAAGAAAGAAAAGAAATTAATACTTTTATTGAGCAAGGGTGCATTTAACTGATTAAAAGTGTCAACAAAGACCTTTGCATTTTTACAAAGAAATATCTGAAATATAATTTGATCAATTCTTTCAGTGTGGAAATAAACAGCAGTTTTCACTTCTGCTATACTAATACATTCCTGTGCACCCAAATATGAATTATTAGAATGATTTCTGAAGGACCATGTGACACTGAAGATTGGAGTAATAATCCTAAATTTTTTTTTTAAATATTTATGGACTGAAAAACTTGATGTTAGCACATTTCTTGCAGCCTGATTGATGATCACGTTGATCTTTTAAGCTAGATCTTTACAACGAATAAACAAAAAAGAATAAATACACTTTAAAATATATGCATATAGAAAACAGTTATTCTAAATATAAATGTTATCTCACATTATTAATATTTTTATTATAATGTGATCAGATAAATGCATTCTTAGTGAACATACTAACATCAAAGGGATAGTTCACCCAAAAATGAAAATTCTGTCATCATTTACTCACCCTATATGAGAATAAATAGTCAGTACATTTAAATTTTGGTGTGAACTTTGTCTTTAAACCATATTAATGATTACAAACTCTGTAGTGTACATCAGAATCTTCATTTTTGGTATACTTGACTTTATATGAATCTACTTTAAGCCATTAAAAGTGGGAATGGTTTGATAGATGCAACTTTCAGCCACCTTCATCTCAGACTGTTCGCAGATTTATTCAGAGTGACTGCAGCTATAAATAACTTCACTAACAACAAAGGAGCACTTTAGACGTTGATGATGGAGCAGTCAGAGGTCCTATTTCCTCAAATGAGCCGCTGAGCTATTCTAAAAGTTTTTCCTTCACTGACAGACGTTAAAAATAGAGAACTGTGCCTGAAAATGTCAAAAGGCTTTCTAATAATTAAAACAATCAGAAAACTTTAAAAACATAAAAGAGTCCTAAAACAACATTTTATAAAACAATATTTAAAAGGAAGCACTTATTAAGACTTTTCCAAGAGTATGAATTCATTTAGAGCTGTATAATGTGCACGAGATTTAATATTTTGCAATTTGGAGAATAACCAATCAAACACATTTCTATTGAGCTTATAAACACAATGGCCAATTAGATGCATTTATATTGGTCACCACTAAAAATGCATTTATTTTTTTGGTGAATTCTCACATAATAAACGTTGTCTCAACATAATGTTAGCAATACAAACAACTTGAAGTGTTTAAGGATGGGTCAAAATAGATATTACAGGCAGCCAACAAGGAACATGGGCTGGCATTATACAAATTTGTGACGCATCAATTAGTAGATCAGTTATGGAAATGAAACTGCAATTATGCACTACTATATTTAAAACTTAAAGGTGCACTAAGCATTATTTGAAAGAGATTTTTGTTGAATCGAGTCTCAAAACACACCTGCCAATCAAGTGTAAGGTCCTGTTGGGTTGTTGGTATGTTTGTTTTGGTGCTTTAAAATATTAACATCGCAAAATTCACCTAGTGTTCTTTTAAAGGGATAGTTCATCCAAAATTGTAAATTCTGTCACCATTTACTGCTTCCAAACATTCAGTTATTTCTTCCGGTAAACACAAAGTGAAGTTTATTTATAAACAAAGAGGATCAAATGCTTATGATTGTTCACAGCTGTTCCAACTTTAGCTCATGACTAATTACCCTATCAGACGATCCTTAACTCACTATAAATAACCAGACTTTTCTCATCTCAATATCTTTGTCTTGAAGTCCCCCCCCCCCACCATACTTTTCCTTCTTTCAAATGGGCGACACGGTGGCCAGTGATTAGCACTGTTGCCTCACAGCAAGAATGCCCCTGATTTAATTCCTTTCCAAACCAGGCAACATTTTTGTGCGTAGTTTTGCTCGTTCTCCTCGTGCTCACATGGGTTTTCCCTTGGTCCTCCGGTTTCCTCCCACAGTTTAAAAACAAGCACCCTAAACAAATAATCCAAAATATTTTTAGCCAAGCTCTGAGTACACCTTCTCAGCATCCATATCTGACACTAAGCTACAATATGCATGAGGGGGAGTTATCGAGATCTACCTGAGCTCAAACTCCCCTCTCGCCCTGCAACAGGAGGGAGCCCAGGGCTCGATCCTGGGAAAGCATGCCAAACAAGCTTTATTATCAATCATCAGCTAAGTGTGAACTCTTGAAAGAAGATTTATTGAAGAAAGCTGGAAACCTGTAACCATCAACTTCCATGGTACATGTTTCTCCTACCATGGAAGTTAATGGTTACAGGTTTTCAGTTTTCTTCAAATATATCATCTTTTGTGTTTAACAGGTTTAATAAAAGTTTGGAACCGCTTGAGGGTGAGTAAATAGTAAGTAAAAGTTCATTTTTGACTGTGATTTTGACCTTTATAACCATTACAAACAGTTACGTTATTATTCAAAATGATATTAATATGTTACAGTCTCTGTAATCTTTCAGAAGACTCCAAAATTCATTTCCAGGAGGACAAGCCCAAGGCAAAGGCTAGTAGGTCAAACTATGGATTAAATCTGACTGAAATCTGACTTGAATGCAGATAAAATGCATTAAAAGTCACAGTCTCTATATGATAGCGTCCTTGATTACAAGTATTTAACACATGCACACTAGAAAGGTTTAACCTTGCCCAGTGTCTGCTTTTCTTCTCTCCAAATCAATGTGCACTGCAGTACACGTACACTGTGTACATGACTAAATTTGCATTCTGAACAGTTTTGAAAGCACTGTGCAGTAGCATTTACTCCCTTCCAGGGGCTCTGCATATGGATGCAAGGCAGAAAACTCACAGGAAAGTTGTAGGCACAGTTCCTGCGCACTAGGGCGTATTTGTTCTCCAGCTCCAGCGGGTATGGCTGGCTCTCGCAATGCCCGTTTTCATGCTGTAGACCCAGACAGCACAGCTTCTTATAAAACTCCAGAAACCAGAGGTGCTGCTCATCAGTAAAAGACTCTGTTCAAACAAAAGGTAGAAAAATGCATGACACGGCTCAGTGGCTGGCATTGTAGAATATTTCAGAAAGTGCCTCACCTGAAAGTCCATGACAAAGCTTTCCATACTGAAAGGACAGGGAGGCCAGAACCGCCTCATCCCCTTTAAAGCATTTTTCACAGAATGCCTTCACCAAGGGAAATATGACACAAGTCCTGTCATCTGTGAAAAGAAGGGAGGGTGAGAGGTTGACGGAAAGAGTGTGAGACACCATCTTTTCACAAAAGAGCCACTTGCCAGTATCTGAATCTGATATCCCAACATGCAACATAAAGCTATGGAAATACAGAGTGGAGTTGTGTCTGGTAATATGATACAGAACTTGGGTTCAAGGGCAGAAATTATGATATTAAATTTAAGGTGTATCATCATGGGGTAATAATAGGGTAATATTTTAATTAGACAAAAAATTATGATATTATCATACTTCTGCAGTGAGACAATCACATTACTGTATAAAAGACAACTGAATTGTTTTCCAATTTTTTTGAAATGTTATGTTAAAATTAGTAAATGAAACATAATAAATATGCCAACCCAGGCTCATTCTGAAAACGTACCCCTATTAACATTTCTGGAGACCGCCAAATCCATCCTAGGAGCTACGTTTTTTTGCAGTTTTTGTTTTCGCGAATCCTCCAGAGGCCGCTGTGTATTTTTAAGATCTCAAATTTCTCTCGCAAGTGCCATTCGCACCTGCTGTTCTTACGTAAACCCACCAGAGGCCGCTGTTCTTGTTTGGAAGCCAAGCTTGGTCCAGTCATGTACCGTACTTCACTGTGGCATGTGGGCCAAGCAAAAACTGAATGTGTGGGCCAGATCTGGGCCAGAGAAATTTTTCTATGTGGGTATAAAGGGCTACGCTTTTAGAATGAGCCTATGTGGAAATATGCACTTATCTTCATAACATTTCAGAACAGAAATCTAATCATAAGTCACAAGCAGGTTCAAAACTGTTGTTTCACTGTGATGACATATAAGAATTAAAAGTTTATAATTGGAACCTTGTTAGTGAACAAAAGGAATTTCTCCATGCATCATTGACTACGTTTAAATGGACATCAGTAATCAAATGATTTGCCTTAATCTGAAAAAGACAATAATATGATTGAGGTGTTTACATGAGATGCTTTTTGATTAAGAGCTGCAAACAGCAGCGTGAGTGGCGTAGCTAGTAAAGTGCACGGGAACTCATTCTTCTTTTTTTCCCCATTACATATTAGATTTTGCCTACTCTTCATCATGAGGAAGACAAGTAGGTATCATTAATAAGTGTGTATTATGTTAAGTGCATTTGAGTATCACACATTATTTGCACATTTATTGAATGGAATTGTTTCTGATTCACGTATGAAAATTCGTCTTCAGATGGCGCTGCAAATTGCGCTTTAATGTTTGGCTGGTCAACTGCATGGTATGGAAACCTTATATACCAGACATGCGGATGATCCTGTCCCATACAGCTGACATTGCATGGCTCAAAGATACTTTGTAGTGTGCAATTTAACATAATTGCCTCTAGGAGTCGCCAATGGAAATAAAACAAACACACACAAGGAATGCACATACGCCAGACATGAAGTTGGCTTGGACCAACGGACATTCTCACGTTAATTTTAGCGTTAGTAAATCCAAACGTGAGCATGAAATCTGGCGTATGCAAAGTTTTTGTGCGTATGCAGCATTGATAAATGAGGCCCCAGGTGTCTGTGGTCCTTCACTGACTCAGTAGGTGCAGTGAATAGTGTCAAACAGTCGTGTGTGTATAGATCTTGTCGAAAAATGAGGTGAATATCCTACACAATGTACTGCACTTCAATAATGCGACCAAAATCGGCATACTCCACATGTCTTAATTCGATTTGTTTAATTCGATTATGACCTTATTCAGATTAAATTAATCAAAAATCGCTGTTTACATGGTAGACTCGTAATCAGAGTATTGTCTTAATCATATTAAAATCGCATTATTGGTGTCCATGTAAATGTACTTATTGATAACACAATTACTACAAATACGTTCAAAATGCGTGTGTGTCGTGTAAAATTATGCACTTGTTTTTGTTATAATTGTTTGTTTTGTAAGTAGCGGTGCCAGTATTTAGTATGTTACCTCAAATATAATTCATTTAAATATGAGTCAAAAGGAGCAGAACATGGCCTTGTGGCTTGGAGGAATAATGTAAAATAAACTTGGTCTGTGTGTTCCCTCAGATAATGTCAATCAGGGCTTTCTTTTGTGCACATACATATAAAAATATTATTTATGGCAAAATATATTTCAAAATATTGCAAAATCGATCATTTAGATCTGAACATGCATGTAGATCTGTCATAAGTAGTGTGAGGACCAAGCAACATCTCCAGGTACACCTTTGACTACCTTTTGCACAGACTATATACACCTAGGATGGCTTAAAGGTAAGTAAATTATGAGATAAATTCCATTATTGGCTTACCACTGTCAAACATCTCTAAGAGGTTGATGATTGTGTCGAAAGCTGCTAGTCTCACAGTACTGGCTTCATCTTGAGCCAGTTCAACCAGTTCTGGGAGCACTTCACCCTTAGTGTGGTCAAGCCTAGTATACAGACAAATATAGTCAAATAAATCTGTGCTCACTGATGAAAACAAACACATGCATGTTTGCTGCACATATTATTTATATTTAAATCGGCTTTATTGTAATAAAAGAAGCGATTAAGTTTTAGAATCGGACTTTCACACTGCTAAAAACATGCATCCCTAAACAAATATGTCAACAAATAAGCCAATATGTCAAATATTAAACAAAATGTCTCATATTTCAAAGAAGTGGCGAAAACAATAGCAAGTTCATAATACAGAATAACAAATCTGTCCAAAATACTTTATACTGTACATACCACAATATATCATGTTTAACTGTATAGAATTAAAATGACCTTTCTTGTATAGAAAAGTTCAGGAGTCTTCCATAGAAGATTATGCCATTTATTCTTGGCAGCATTAGATATTCAGAAAACTAAATGTTCTTTGTAATGTCTCTGTGCTTTATCTCTTTACCCAATTCCCCTGGTGATGTTCTCCAGCTGGCGGCACATGCAGGCGCGCACCTCGTACTCTACGTCCTGACACAACGACCTGATCAGTGGCAAAAGGTCCTTCTTCACTCTGCAGAGTACATGTAGTAGAAAATTTAAGTCGGCAAATAAGCAACGAAATGTATTTGTAGCTTTGAAGCTTTGACCAGTGCTGTGAAAAAACATTTACCCCTTCCTGAATTGTTTCATTTTTTATTTTGTTGCATATCTTACACTTAAAGGCATAGTTTACCCCAAAAAAAATTATTTATTCCTTATGAGCTTCTTTATTCAGTTAAACACAAAAGAAGATATTTTGATGAAAGCTGAAACCCTGTAACCATTGACTTCTATAGTAGGAAAAACAAATGCTATGGAAGTCAATTGTTACAGGTTTAAAGCTTTCATTAATATATTTTCTCTTGTGTTCAACAGAAAGAAGAAAGTAAAACAAGTTTGGAACAAGTAAAGGGTGAGTTATTAATGTCAGAATTTTCAGTCTTGGTGAATTTATTGTGATGATTTTAATTATTAAGAGAAAAAAACTGCCTGGCTGAATGTGATATCTGCACAGTATACTATGTTATTTAAAGGTTACTTTTCATAAATACTACTAAGTATGCCATATAAGGCATAGTACAAAAAAAAAATCATTCTGGTCCACTGATATACTCACATTGATGACTCGAACTTGCCAACAACTTTTCCTAAGATGCGACAGCTGGCCAGACGTGCCGGAATAGACTGAGAGAGCTGATGCTTTGATAACAGAGGACTCAGAATCTGTGCAAACAGTCAACCAAAGCAAACTGAATGTCAATTCGCATTAAACAGTTAGAATCTATCCTATGGGTTTTACAAATGACATGCAGGAGAAATAATGGAGCTGTCCTTACCTCTTGTCTAATGGTTTCCTTAGGTAAAGCATCGATTGCTGACAGCAATGTCTCCAACCAAGCACTGCTGACCACTAATGAAAATAAAGACAAAATAGCTGGTTGTGTCCTTGACATGAAGAAATACATTTATTTCACTCTGTTGTTAAATAATTTGGGATCAAAAAGTATTATTTATTTATGAGTCTCATGTTTTTATAAGTACAAAGCTTTACTGATCCAAAATTTTTTAAAAGTTTTGTGTTAAATTGCCTATCAATCACAAGACTGCAAATATTAAAGACTCATTGATTCAAGCACTAATTCCAAGAGGATGTCAAAATTACTCCAATTTACTTCTATATTTCTACATATTTTCTCAAAGAGTTTCAACCTGTGTCCCTGTGGTCAAGATTTAGAAGAACTATCTGCAAGATTGAGTGGGTGTGTGTCTGGATGAGGACAATGTCATCTTGGAGAACGGTGAGGAAAGATCCTGCTGCGGCAAGCTGCATATCTGCTCCAGCTACATGGAGCACTTCCTGTTGGGGTAGAAGAGGAGCTCTGTATGATCATAGAACTCAAAAAAGGATCTCAACATTAAAAGAAGCGATGAATGAACCACTGTTTAACCTACCCTGACTTTTGGCACCACCCTGCGAAAGGTCTCTGCTGGGTTCTGACGCACCAGGATTGGCAGGTTGATTATCACACTGGCCCGCTGGATATCCTCACCAGAACTGAACAACACAGAAATATGGCTGATGATATGAACAATGGTAAATAATGATATGAGGCTACAAGCTATATCACAAAAAATTATAATACATTAAAATGGCTGCTGTACTTAAATTAATTACTTCATGTACAACATGATATGTATATATGTATGTATACAGTTTAAGTCAGAATTATTAGCCCCCCAGAATTATTAGTTAGGTTAATTAGGCAAGTTATTGTATAATGATGGTTTGTTTTGTAGACTATCGAAAACAAATTAGCTTACAGGGGCTAATAATTTTGACCTTAAAATGTTTCATATAAAACTAAAAACTGCTTTTATTCTAGCTGAAATAAAACAATTAAGACTTTCTCCAGAAGAAAAAAACTTTATCAGACATACTGTGAAAATTTCCTTGCTCTGTTAAACATTATTTGGAAAATATTTAAAAAAGAAAAAATAAATTCAAAGGGGGCTAATAATTCTGGCTGCAACTGTATATTTATACAACAGTTCTGTCTGGTTCTCGAATCTGATTGGCTGATAGTGATATTCTGATGCGATATTTTGCAATATCAGAACTACTACAGCCTTCTCACCCTTCTGTATTACTCCGCCCACACAGAGTGACAGCAGTGGAATAAACTTAGTACAGTTTGAGAAATATTGCAGCTGTTGGACAACATCATGTGCTTTTTAGGCTTTTTTTAAGTGAGAATGTAGTTGTTTAGATTGCAACTATGTTTTATTTATAAGGATAGTGCCTATTTTAAAATATTTATAATTTCGGAGGTACATTGCGTCAACATCCATCAGCTGTTGACATTGTCCACATTGTTAAGCTGTTAAAGGAGAAAATTTTCAAACTACAGCTTATCAAATCATTATTAAACTAGTAATTGACATTGTAAGTAATCTCTCTCTTTTGTATGTTGTAGTGCTGTATTTACACCATATAATTGTACTGCATTGAGAGTGAGACTAGATATTACGCTAGAGAATCATTCAAATACTAGCTCTAAAGTGACGTTTGTGAAGTAGCAACGGTTTGTGCTGTTTTGTTGTCAGATGCAGATGTGAATGAATGACGGAAAAAAGTAGTTCCTCATACAAAAGAATTTTTAGACTCTCCGTGTTTGATTTTCTTTTTTATATATATGATTATGCCGTCAAACTGTTGTATAAATGCAATATCAAACTCATAGCAGTGAAATATTGCTATATATTATCACTGGTCACTTTAGACACAAGGTTGAAACAACATTTCAACAATACTTTATTGTTTGTAAGTTGCACTATGTGTATGTACTGTAGTGTTTCTTTGTTCTAATTAACACTTGCTTTCGCATTTGTACAGGAAGTTTTTCCTTCCTTCTGTAGCAGATGACGCTTTCGAGTTGCATGCTGGCCATCTGTTGATAACAATGGTCTTACATGAATCCAAAGCACATTGCACACAAGTTGCTTTGCATAAGAGTTTCTGCTAAATGCACTCCATATACAATAAATGTTTTAAATGCCAGTGAACTACAGCTGTGCCCCGCACTTAAGCTGAAACATAAAATGTATGATTTTTCCTTCTATGTGCATTATCTTGTCTCTAGGAGACATATGCTTCTTTCATCACCTCAGCTTTATGAGCACTTACATGTATTGTCTAGACTACAGTATATTCACAAACAATAACCAGCCAATACAAAGAGCTATGAAGTCTTGTTAAAAAATTTAAAGTGGCACTGAATCGTTTAACTGTTTTAGATGAGAGCCACATATTTAACCAATTAGGGCTGGGCCGATAAACGATATTATATCGAATCGTGATAACATTTATGTCAAAAACAATGATAAGCTCTGGACTTTTGTACTCTAAAATGATCTAAGAGCCAATACCACAGCAGAAATGTGCAACAATGGGATATTGTGCAATATCAGAACTCGTACAGCCTCCTCACACTTCTGTATTACTCCACTCACATAGAGTGACAGCAGATGAATAAACTCACTACAGTTTGACAAATATTGCAGCTGTTGGGCAACATAATGTACCTTTATGTCTTTTTTAGACTAGAATGTAGTTGTTTAGATTGCAACTATATAGTTTATTTATGAGGATAGTGACTATTTCAAATATTTATCATTTCAAAGGTACAGCGTGTCGGCATCTATCAGCTTTTGAGGTTGTCCATCCACAAGATGGTCTTATTCCAGGTAGTGGCACTGTTTTATTAAGCCCTGTTAAGGGTCCTATTTCAGGAAAGTGACTAATGACCAATACAGCTATATAAGTTATAAGATGACTTATTGGTTTAGACTAGGGATGTAACAATTCACAATTCGATACGATTCATGATACTAATCTCAGAATACAATTTATTCACAATTTAACAAAATTATTTGAAACAAATTTAAGGTAAAGAGCCCTTTAATTTTTTCTTAAATGCAGCTCATTTTTTGCAAAATAATATATTTTCTAACCTAATCAAATTGCAATTTTAAAAACAAATAAATTCCAAAAAAATGTATTGTAATAATACAAACTAAAGACTCATTAATTTAAACAAACCAAAAGTGTGACTGTGCTGGGATTTGACATTTTAAAAAAGAAATATCAGCATATCTAAGTTTTCTGGCATAAGCTGATGTCTTTGCACATTTACAATGTCCCTTGCTAAAAAAACGTTCACTGGAGACTGAGATGGCTGGTGTGGAGAGGTAAACCTTTCCTAAACCATAGAGCAGCCACTGGCATAAAAAAACAGATTTCTAATTATTTAGCAGGATAATTAATTGCTAATTATTTAGCAGGACATTGTAAAAGTGCCATACAAATAAAGGTGAATTGAATTGAATAAAGACAGGAGTTGAACATGATTATTAAGGTGAATAATTAATATTACTTGTATAATTAATTAGTACAAGCAGGGCTTAATTTGTGCCGGAACAAGCCCGATCTGGCACCTCTGAAATCTGATCTGGCACCTGATTTTACTGATCCCCCTCCTCACACACACCCCCGCACTTCACTTTCTTCAGCGACTCCCCAACCCTCGTCTGCGACATCATATTCGTTGTTCTGTTAGTGTAAGTAAACGTCTTTTCGCAGAATTTGCACAATTTGTGTTTTGTCTGGTGGACTTTACCGCTGTCCTTTTACTCTGCCGCCTCACCTCTGATGTGCAGGTAAAACGAGTTTGTGCCTGTAAACACAGCGCCCCCTCTGTTCAAACTATGTATCTCGATTCGTTCAACATTTCTACCTGTTTGAATCATCACATATTTGAATCGATTTTCAACCATGGTAAATCGCTACATCCCTAGTTTTGAACAGTCTGTTTGACTAAAATAAAGTACAGCCACACAGGAAATAAACTGAGCATTTTATTCTACATAATGATCATAATATCACACCAATCACACCAGTTTGCACCAATACATGTCAGAATGAAGTCCAGCCCACTTGGTCAATTAAGAAGACAAAGACCATTGATATTTTTGTGCACCTATACATTTTACAACAGCTTAGCTATTTTATTTTGGATGAAATGTGCAAGTGAAGTAGCCATAAAGGTGAAGGAAACGCCTACATGCTCTGAATATTTATAGAACCATTGTGCTGTAGCTGTTTCTACCATTCAAGCAAGCTCAGTGCAGCTCAACCTCCCAGACGTTCTCCTCTCTCCAAACACTCATGTCTATCAGTCTCTCATGCGTGCTGTTGTTCTAAATAATGGACTATAAACAGGTATTCATTACTTTTTCAGGGATAGGTTGTCCTCCTGTGTCCTTTGTTAGCAGACGGTTATTTAATAACCAAGAAACAGCCTGACCTGATGCCAAGTTTGTCTAAGAAGAGAGTAAAGCGGTCATGCTTTGTGCACTTCTTGAATATGGTCAATAATGTGCGGCACCTTAATGACAGAGGCATCGTGCGGAGAAAAGAGCAGCTGGTATGTATAGGAAGACGAAAGACATAATCAGCTAAAGACCAGGTGCTGAAGGGTTTGGAAACACAATCCCACTGCCGTGAGCCTCGAGTTTCTGTTTGCTCCGGCCAGGTTCTACCTGGAAAGTGGTCAGAAAGTAAAAAGAGCTACGCTCGCATTTGTAATTAGATTTCCCTGGTGAGTGAACGATACACAGTGGCCTCAGCCCAGAACATTTTGACCCTTTTAGAATTTGTTTTTTTGTCTCATTCTAAATAATGAGATAACTATTAACATAAACAATGAAGCTAAAAAAAAGGAGTACAATACATTAAAATAAATAACCATTGGCTGGAGGAATTTTATTTACAAATAATCCAATGCTTAAATTCTAGACTATTGATCACAGACTGGCAAACCAGATCAGATTCTCCAGAGGAGACAAATGATATACGTCTTATATTACACTGATATATTTCTCATGAGAAAATATGAAAAGCAAATCACTCCAAGATTTAAAAACAATCATCTCCATTTCCTCTGCACTTGATTGTATCCATTTCCTATGGGAGTTTACATTACATAATATGTTTAGAAAGGCCTATTTTGGAAACACTTCACCTTGTGTCTGGAAACTTCTGTATGAAAAGGGAACAGTGCAAGGATTTCTTTTGGCAACTCTTCAGATATAAAATGTATGGAAGAAGAACATTTAAATGTTTAAACGCTATTCAATTTACTAAGTTGTGCAGTGTTTAATTGACTGGTATTGAAGCATATTTTAATGCCCAAAAATCATGTCTTAACCAACTTTGTATCTGTGGTGTTAGATTACACACTGTTACACACAGGGGTCTGTTCTTAATACATGGATTATTCGGTAGCTGGATTTGATTATTGATGATTTGACATGATCCAGGATAGTTTAGTTCTTCAAAACTCATCCATGAGTTGTTGTCATAGCAGCAGGTCTATAAGCTGAAACCTGCTTGGGAGCAGGTTTATTTTAAAACAGGATTAGATTGTCATTTGAAGCAAAGGTGATACTGAAAGCTGATATGTACTAACTGCTGATATAATAAAGAGTACTGTATTAAAATGGAGGAAAATCTATATTGTAAAATAATTTGTAAAGAAACAAACAATTTATCAAAATAATTTAATTGTAATCTACACTCACATAAATACACAAAAAAGTCATGAGGTGGTACCTTTTAGTACTAAAACACAATATTACTTTTTAGTAATGAATATGTACACTTCAGGTGCAAATATATACTTTTAAGACACCAAAATGGACATTTTAGATCCAAACTTGAACTTTGAAAAAAGTACTGCCCTAGCTTTAGTATGACAATTTCTATGATAATAATAGACATGGCCAATATACTCATAACTATATTCTAAAATATTCAGGTGATTTAATGCAAAATCTTCTCAAACATCAAAAAGCTTTTTGATGCAATATTAATTTAAATAGCCAGTTATGCCTTATGCCACAGGATTATGAAACTTGAATACTATCACATATAAAATCTGTTTTAAAGCCAAAACTATATAAATTGCTAAATACTTTACTTTTGACAAAAATATAGTATAATTTATTGAGTATAGTGAGAAATTGATAGTGAGAAAACCCATTTTTATTACCTTTTTTAAAAAAATTATTATTTATTTATGTAATGATCATCATACTAAAATAAACAGGTAAGAATTGATATTTTTCTGATCTAAAAAACTCTCTGTGATATGAACACCGCATATACTATTACCACATTAACGATCATTTTTCAATCTATCGTGCAGCCCTGACACAAACAGCCTTAATTGATAGCTCTTCCCTTCACTACAAACATGAGCACATGTTTTTTTCGGCTTAGTCCCTTTATTAATCCGGGGTTGCCACAGCGGAATGAACCGCCAACTTATCCAGCACATGTTTTACGCAGCGGATGCCCTTCCAGCCACAACCCATCTTTGGGAAACATCCATACACACTCACTCACACTCATACACTACTGACAATTTAGCCTTCCCAATTCACCTGTATGGCATGTCTGTGGACTGTGAGGGAAACCGGAGCACCCGGAGAAAACGCGAACGCAGGGAGAACATGCAAACTCCACACAGAAACGCCAACTGACCCAGCCGAGGCTTGAACCAGCGACCTTCTTGCTGTGAGGTGACAGCACTACCTGCTGCGCCACTGCGTCGCCCTCAGATCTCATTTCCTGGTGAAAACTGATGTGAAGAACCAAATTAGCCAGAAATCATTTATCATGATTAAAAGATACAGAATCTACCAAATCATCTTAAATCGTTCAAGAAATATATGAAGAACCAAGCCTTCCTCTTGTACCATCAGCAATTTTATATTGTGTTTTCTATTCTAATATGCCTTCTTTTGTAAATCTGTTTGGAGTGCTCTATCTATGTTTCAAAAAAGGTTAGAAGAGAGACAGTAAAGACATGCAGTGGCAAAAAGTGACACACTGTTTGATTTCTCCCTCTCCAAAAGAAACGAGTCGGCAGTTAATTGTTGAGCCAGCAGGACTGTAATGAAACCTAAACAAAGCCCACTTAGCAATTAGTTTACATTTGGCAGTCACACTAATCGCTCCAACCCCAACAATGATGATGCCGGAAAAAAACTGAAGAGCACAGGCTGTGCAGTCTGTCTGAGAACAAACATTTCATTCCTAAGTTTCCAAATGGACAATTCTGTTCAGTTGTGCTCATCATTTATTCTGTAACTCAGGTGAAGAAATATACAGTTGAAGTCAGAATTATTAAAGCCCCTGAATTATTAGCCCCCCTGTAAATTTTTTCCCCCAATTTCAGTTTAACGGAGGGAAGATTTTTTTACTGATGATGACAGTAAATAATATTTTACTAGCTATTTTTCAAGACACTTCTATACAGCTTATGACATTTAAAGGCTTAACTAGGTTAGTTAGGTTAACTATGCAGGTTAGGGTAATTAGGCAAGTTATTGTATAGCGATGGTTTGTTCTGTAGACTATCGAAAAAAAAATAGCTTAAAGGGGCTAATAATTTTGACCTTAAAATGGCTTTTAAAAACTGCTTTTATTCTAGCCGACATAAAACAAATAAGACTTTTCCCAGAAGAAAAAAATATTATCAGACTTACTGTGAAAATTTCCTTGCTCTGTTAAACATTATTTAGGAAATATTTAAAAAAGAAAAAAAGTTCCAAGAGGATTTAATAATTTTGATATCAACTGTAAGTATGTAGAAAAGTAATCAATAAATGCACTGTAGAAAAAAGTAAAAACAATTACAAGGAAAACATTTGCTACTAATAAAGAAATCTGGCCAATATATATGTTGAAAGCAAACATTATCTAGATAATATAGCTATTTTTAATCAATGTCAATATAGGAAATAATTTTTAGAATTAGCTGGGTAATATGACAAACATCTCATATAATGATGCATGTAAAATCCTGTCCTGATAATGATATAAACCACAGTGAATATACCTGTGAATTCAATCAATAATAATAAATTGACCACATGGAAAGGACAATTTCTTTCATACATTTTAAAGTATTTGTTCAAAAATGTACTCAATATGGTGATTATTTTTCTCAATGTATTTCGAACTTTTCGAAAAGTAATTGAAGACTTTTTGAAAGTGATTGAAGACATTGTAGAACCATTAACCTATATTTGTAATAGATCTTTCCAATCTGGTAAATTTCCAAATAAAATGAAAATTGCAAAGGTAATTCCACTTTATAAATCTGTAAATAAACAATATTTTACAAATTATAGGCCAGTTTCAATACTATCTCAGTTTTCAAAAATTCTAGAAAAACTCTTTGTTGAAAGGCTTAATAATTTTATAGAAACGCATAACCTTTTAGCTGATGAACAATATGGTTTCAGGAAAAATAGATCAACATCTCTGGCATTAACAGAAATTATTGAGGAAATTACTAATAAGATAGATAAAAAGGAGAAGGTAGTTGGAACTTTTATAGATTTAAAGAAGGCATTTGATACAATAGATCATAACATATTGGTAAATAAATTAGAAAGGTATGGTATTAGAGGAGTAGCCTTGGACTGGATAAGCAGTTATTTAAAAAATAGGCAACAGTTCGCGGAAATTGGCAACCACAAATCGTCATATCTAAATGTAACGTGCGGCATACCACAAGGGTAAGTTTTAGGTCCAATATTGTTTGTAATTTATATTAATGATATGTGTAAGATATCAGAGTTGTTTAAGTTTATTTTATTTGCAGATGATACGAGTATTTTTTGTTCTGGGTATAATTTACCAAAACTTATGGAGTTGATTAAAACAGAAATGAATAAGTTGAAATTATGGTTTGATGTAAACAAATTGTCATTAAATATAAGTAAAACAATTAAGTAGTAAAACAAATAAGTAATGTTATTTTGGAAATTAAAAAGCAGTTATAATATAGATTTACATATTGATAATGAAGTTATAGAAAGAGTATATGCAATTAAGTTTCTTGGTGTTGTACTGGATCATAAAATTAGTTGGAAACCGCAAATAAATAATGTGTTATCAAAACTAGTCAAAACTGTAGCAATAGTGTATAAAGCTAGATTTATCCTGGATAATAAATCAATGTATATATTATATAACACACTTATGTTGCCATATATGAGTTATTGTGTTGAAATATGGGGGAATACATATGAATCTAATTTACGATCCATATGTACAATTCAGAAAAAAGTAATTAGACTCATAGAAAATGTGGGGTATTTGGAGCATACAAATCCTTTATTTTTTAAATTAAAGATACTTAAGTTCAATGATTTGGTTAAATTTAAAACAGCACAATTTATGTTTAAAGCTAGGAATAAACTACTTCCAAAATGCATACAAACGTTTTTCGAAGAACGACAAGGGCGATATAATCTGAGAGAAGAACTAAATTTTAGGAGGTTGAAAACAAGAACAACTTTAAAAAGTTTGTGTATGTCTGTCTGTGGTGTAAAACTATGGAACAGTCTAGATCTGATTCTTAAACAATGTCAGGATAATAATCAATTTAAAAAGTTGTATAAATATATATTATTAAAGGAGTATAACGATGAAGGTGATTGAAAAGGTATAAAAAGAGAAAGGTATGATGAAATTTTAATTAATGGCTATTTGCAGTACTAGGTTTTTTTTTGTTGTTTTTTGTTTTTTTCTCTGGGTTTATGTTACAAGGTATACCGGTACAAAATGGAACCAAACATATAGTTTGTCGGATATGGATAGAAGGATAAAAGGATAGAATGTGTTCATGTGAAAGGAAGAGATAAGTAAAGGAAGAAATAAGTTTAAGTAATAGACGAATGATGTATGTGGAAATGGGGTGGGAAAATAATAAGCTTGTGCTTCATCCCACTCCATTTTCGACCATGTTGCAGAGCAAATGTTTGATTAAGAACTTAAAAAAATAAAATAAATATGAATGAATTATAAAACACTTATAAACAAACATATTAGTGTGCAGCTTTCTCTCAATGCTCTTCCTGTTTCTTCTTATTCTTTTTTCTTCAAAAAAAAAATTTGGAAGGATTTTTGGAAATTACAGTAGCAATGTATTTTGTGATACCACTTAATAAACGATCGAGCATAATATGAATCAAATAGTCTTTTTATTTTGTCAATAAAACACACATCATTATATTTCTATAATGTATGGTGTAGTTACAAGGCAGGGGGTCATGCTAACCAAATCCTAGAAGTGTGCAATAACACCCTATAACACTTATTTCATAAACAAAAAAAAGTATGACCCTGCAGTCTCATCAGTATGACTCTCAGCAAGAGCAGTGACGTTATTCAATGCTGCTCCTGACACTCCAGAATGAAAAACAAAATCTCTCTTTAAGCCTCATCTAAAGTCACTGAACCTAAAAGCTGTTCAGTAGCACATAAACATCCACTACATATCTGAATAAAGGCCTGGTAACATTCAAATATGATATAACTATAAGGATACAGTATTAAAAATTGTCCCTATAAAAATTTAGCATATAGTTTAAACTGCGTGTAACAATAGAGGATTGTCAAAGAGGGAATTATATAGTGATATAGAAAAAACTTATAGAATGAGGTTTGTCCTGTTAATGAATGATAAAAACATAGACAGCCAATCAGAATCCACCCAACCCGAGCTTCAACAGGAGCTTCAGCTTTTAAAGCAGACGCCAGAACTGCAGTGTGGTTATGATAACTCTGTGGATGCTGTCGCTTATTTACTTCTAATGTTTAGTCTTAAGTTATCTCCTTAAACTTTTTCATATGGAAGGTTTTCATATGGAAAATACTTTACACTCAAGAACATATAAAAAAGAAATAAGATGACTGTTAAAAGCTAACACTTATCAACATCAAATTTTTAATGGAATTTAAATGAATAACATTCTGCACTACATGTGATATTAACATTTGGCCTCATGTAAGCCTGGCAAACAAAAATCTGACATTCTGAGGGGTTACTTGACATCAAATTGGTTTATTTTATGCATTTTAGTTTAGAAAAGTCCACTGTTGTCAAACAATTTGAAGTATTTATGGCATAAAGAGATAGTTCACCCAAAAAATTTAATTCTGTTATCATACGCACTCTTTACTTGATTAAAATCCTTCTGAGTTTCTTCACAGGTTTTCTTCAAAATATCTTTGTTTGGTTTCAACTCAATTGAAGGTGAGTAAACAGTAAGTAAATTTTCATTTATTGGTGAACTATCCCTTTAAGTAGCAACCACTGAAACCTGATATTTAGTTTTATTAAAATGAATATTCTGAAGTGTGCAAAATGCTAAAAATGATCTTTCAAATATAGCACCATCAATGTGTAACCATAATCTATGAGGTGTCTGCACATCAGAAACACCATCCTCTTTCAACCATTCATCCATTTCTTAACAAGCTCTCTCTTTCCTGTCATCTTCGAGATGCTCTGGCAGCCTGCTTTTACATGCCAAATCACTGCGAACAGGGGCAATTAAATTGTTCTCAGAACTAGTTTGCCACCCGAGGGAGTCGGGCTGTGGACCAACTCTGGAACTTAATTAGCACAGGCAAGGAGCAATATAGAGTTTTATAGGTTAAAGAGGGACAAAATCAGCTCTTCAGAAATAGGGAAATGTTTGGGTTTCGGGTCAAAAAGCATAATAAGAAAGAGTTCTGGTTATTTGGTCTAGACTCCAGTCATTTGCTTCTATACATAGCACAGAGGCATACAGAGTCTAGACACCTAACAGTTCAACTGCCGTTGTTCTAAAACTGAGAAACTAATATAGACATACAGGTATTAAAGATCAAGGAATAAGAACTTCAGAAGCAGAACTCTATAAATCCACGTCAAAACAATGACACTACAAATAGACTTTTTGATGCAAAAGCATGTCTTTATATACCAACTGGGTAACACTTTATTTTGATGGTTACTTGAGTTTTAGTAGACTGTCTGCTTAATATCTTCTGATATGTTCCTTCAACACACATTTAACTGACTATAAGAAACTTTGCAAGTACATGTCAACTTACACTAACCCTAACCCCAACCTAACAGTCTACTTATAATCTAATGAGACTTAGTTGGCATGTAGATGCAATGTAAGGTAAATTCATAAACGGACCATAAAAAAAAGTGTGACCACCAACTGTACTGTAGATTAAATGAGCATTTGTGTAGCTCAAACAGTAAATCATGGCTATACAAACAGCAAGGTCAAGGTATTGATTCCCTACGAATGCAAGGACTGATTGAAAGGTATGGTTGCTTTGTGAAATTATCTTCCAAATGCGTAAATGTGCACAAATATGATTTTTTAAAATGTATTTATTTATTTGACATGGATAATTGTATAATCACACTGGACAACCAAATGCATTTGTTTATATGTTTTAGCAGACTTGCTAATTCTCAACACCTGTCCACAGGAGGCTTAACAAAATTGACAAAATGAAAATATAATAAATACATATACACAACATTATAATTCTTTACATAAAATTATTGAAGGCAAAAGCAAAGGCGGCATGAGCAAACAAACCTATAGTAAACTATATGTGCAAACACTGTTGTTTTGTTTTTAACCACTTTTCAAGAACACTACTAAAAATATTTATATTGCTTTCCAATTTTAGGCTAACAGGTAAATCATTCCACAATTTGGCTACCTTAACAGAGAAAACAGATTGACCAAATGAGGTCTTACACTTTGGCACTAAGACAGTCACCATTAGCAGTTGCTCGTGTAACTGTGTGAGAGGTTTGATGCCTACTGACTAGATCAGAAAACAGCACTGGAACATGATTATTTAAACATTTAAAAACCAATTTAAGATAATTAAATTTAATAAAACTATCAAAACTAAAACGATCAAAAACAGCATGACATACATTACAAGCATATTTTAAGACTTAATATTGTTTTATGCACTGGTTAACAGGTTAACAGATGTACTGTAATATTTGTTTTAAACAATTTTTGCATAAATGCTAATTTTGAAGCGACGCGGTGGCGCAGTGGGTAAAATGTTTGCCTCACAGCAAGAAGGTCACTGGTTCAAGC
This sequence comes from Danio aesculapii, assembly GCF_903798145.1. Classification (NCBI taxonomy): domain Eukaryota; kingdom Metazoa; phylum Chordata; class Actinopteri; order Cypriniformes; family Danionidae; genus Danio; species Danio aesculapii. The sequence continues at coordinate 28,302,352 of NC_079454.1, read as the reverse complement.
CCCAGCTGGGTCAGTTGGCATTTCTGTGTGGAGTTTGCATGTTCTCCCCGTGTTCGCGTGGGTTTCCACCGGGTGCTCCGGTTTCCCCCACAAGTCCAAAAACATGTTGTATAGGTGAAATGAGTAAGCTAAAATTGTCTGCAGTGAATGAAAGTGTATGGGTGTTTCCCAGTGATGTGTTGCAGCCAGAAGGGCATCTGCTGTGTAAAACATATGCTGGATAAGTTGGCGGTTTGTTCCGCTGTGGCGACCCCAGATTAATAAAGGCCAAAAAGAAAATTAATGAATTAATTAATTTGATGTTAAAAAGGTAAATCTCCTTTTATATATACTATTAAATGTCCTATTAGGTAAATGCCTAATTATAAACGTTGACACCGGTGAGGTAGAATGTAAATGACGTTGTAAAAAGGCTTTAACATGTTTGTGAATTTGTAAATATATATTGCAATGGCAAAAATGATTGAAGTCATCTCCAAGTATTGCACAATAAGTCAATATATTGATTATTGTGACAGGCCTACCTTTTAGATTGTAAGATATAAGTCGCTTGAATGAGGAGGATCATTTTTGGGGGGTCTGTGACATAACTAAAATCCCCTCTCATAATATAAATATTGCTTAATATTTTGGAAACAGCTTAAATATTTTTAAATTTCTTTAAAAATAACTAGAGCTTCTCAAGACATAATCTGACCAAGTATAAACTAACAAGCATTTTCTGACTTGAAATAGTTACCATACTATTGTGAAACTATAAAATGCATGATGCTGTAGGATTAGGCAAACCACACATGTGTAGAATCTAAGGGAAATCTGATCAAAATTTAACTTGGTATGTCCAGTAATCAGCACCTTATCCATTCAACTTTAATGATCAGACAACACTATATCACTACTAAGCCTCCATCTGAGCAACAGTAACAAGGAAATGTAAGAGTTGCAGTTCCCCAAAGTCCCTCAAGATGAGTATGCAGTCAACTAGGTCTGCCTAGATCTCAATGAGAGGCCATTCAGAGATCCATTATTCATAAGACTAGTACAGCGGCGATGACACAGGCTGCCCTGAACCACTGAGCTCAATGTCCTGTGCTAGTCAGCAAGCATCAGGAAGTTGTTGTGCGGTCAGCTTACCCGGATACACATTTGGCAAAACAACAGCCAACAATGCTGGCACGGGTAAACAGTTTCCAACAAAGTGTCAGGTAGAAAGAAAAAGAACTAAGCACAAATAGTTTAGACAAGCTGGGATACAAAGATATGAGTAATAAAGCAGAATATGTGCTGTTTTTGGCTAGAGATATGTCTATCTTAGAAGCCTCGACCATCTACTACCAGGAAATGAGACGATTGGCTTGAGAGGTTTCTCTTTCTTAACTTTTCACAATACATATGAATACAGAATGCATTTGTTTTGCATGAAATGTATATCCGTAACAATCGTGATAAATTTGAATGCATTTACATTTTAAAGTAACTGTAACAGAGGTCAAGAGGATGGGAGAACGGTAAACAGCTGAACATTGTCGCCATATGGTTACAAATGTGATCACATTAACCATTGCTCTCCAAAATGTCATTAGTGAAATCCAGTTATCCCATTATAAATTTGCAGATTACGTGTTTTGCAGACAAAGGCAAAGTTAACGGGCATCTATGATGAAAATCATCTTTTGAGAGCTATTTAAACAGAACTGTGTGTAGGTATAGTGTGTCCACAGTCATATTGGGGTTTACTCTTTTTTCAATGTCCTGATGTTAAAATAGGATCCAAATCCCTCCCCTTTTAAGGCCAACCGCAATGTGGCGTAGGAGTGCGGTTTCCCCGCCCACCTAATCGATTGAAAGCCCTGTATTAACTTGTCTCGGTAATCATATCCACAAGACAGGACATGAGCAAAGCAATGGGGATTAAAAGATCTGTTCAGCGCTCTGTGATCATCAATCATCATTAAATGTGATCAGGAATGAGTTTTACAAGTTTAAAACGTTTTAAAACAGTGCATGTTTGTAATGAATTACAGCAATTTTACCGCCTTTATCACCCGAGCTGCATAGTATCAGTACAATTATTAAAGAAGATGCTTCAATCCCAGTTTGTGGACGTTAAATCAGGTTTATTACGCGTATATTCCTACAGCAGTGAATATTAATGTTTATCCTGTCACATTTTGCAATAAAAATAAAGTCTGATTTGCGATTAAAGATAAAGTCTGAGTTGGGAATAAAAATAAATTGACCATTTATAAATAGGTTTTTTATATATATTTAGATATTAAATCTTTATGTACAAGTCATTTGCCTCCATGAAAATATCAAATAATGCACAGAACATATTTAGCTGGACTAATGGCAATATTTGCCAAGACAGCCCAGAGGTTTAAGCAACATTTAAGCAACCAAGACAGCTATCCAGTATTTTTTTCCAGCATCATAAAAAGGTAACATTGATGAACCAACAATAACACACCAAAGTGTGAAACCCTTTAACTGCATTTTAAAAGCCTGTTACATAAGCTAAATATTTTTACAACAGCTTTATTCATTCTTCATTATGTTATATTGACTTTATTTCCAGATGAACAGTTTAAAAAATCCTGTAGAATTTATCCAATGAGATGTTGACTTCAAAGTGATTCTAATTAGGGATGTCCAGATCCGATCATGTGATCGGAAATCAGCCCAATCACACGGTTTCAGACTCGAGCGGAATCGGATGTTACCTCCCAATCAGGACTCGAATATATATGTATATATTCTCATTATTTTTTAACACATCTATAGTTATACAGTGGCACAGAGTTAGACCTCTTTCTTGACTTTTCACAGAAACAGCAACGCGTGCGGCATGACATCACTTTGTTGCAGAGATGCTGTTGGTTAAATGCCAGCAAAGTAGAACATAGAAGCAGCTTGAAGTGGAAAGTGCAAGTATGTCGGCATTCTGGAGCTATTATAAAGTTGATGACGACAACATTGACTTAGCAAACTGTGAGATATGTAAACTTGGGATTGCTTGCCGGGTATTTTAAGTTGAGGTGCTATTTGTTTAGTTTTTTTATATTTACAGCTGCACTAAAGTCCAAAAATAAAGAATTGATACTATTTATTACTTGATTGTTCAAGCTACTAGAGTTGTTGAATGTTAAAATGAGGTGAATTAAATAAAAAATAACATCCTGGATCTGTTTCTTCGCTCTTCTTTATTATTTAATGTATTATAGAAGTATCGAATCAGGTTTCGGTATTGGTAGATACTCAAAATCAAATGACTCGGACTCTAATTCCAATATTGTGTGCTATTCAAGGCCATGCTATTTTTGGTCATGTGTTCATCAGAATTTTCAATCAGAAATTTTCTGCCATTACTCAGATCACATGCAATGTGATCAACCTTCCAGTTTCAAAACTAACAAACCTTAATAACAATCCTTAGAAAAGGTCTGTGATAGTGCCCTTGCCACAAAATGGGTCATATTTTACCTGAGAAGGTAGACTGCTCGCTCTATGTCATTGAGATCTTCATCCACAGTGAGCTTGTCGATCTCTTCTGCAGTCTGCAAATGGTGGAAATAAGAGGATGAATCCTGGCCTTGCTATTAGCACTTTACAAAACACAGTGCTTCAATAAAGAAGGAATCCAAAGACATTATCATAAAATGTTGAGCGTTTCCATAGCAAAGACGAAAAATGTGCAAAAGTAGTGTGTCTTAAATAAAGAATGGCCAGTAATTGGGCAAGATTCCATTACAGATGACTCAGCCAAATATGTGAGGAGGCTGCAGGGAGGCAGGATGCGAGGCATGAGGGACTGCGTGGGAAGACATAGTGTGGGGGACTGGAGCCATGTGTGGGTGCCTAGTCTAATACTTCAGGTCTCTCAGAACCACGATGCTTTTTCTTTGGAAGCTCCCCATTAAAAAAAGATAAGGGACAGAAAACACCCGCCCCCTCTGGAGGCGTTGCATTATTCCCGCATACGTGACGTTGAGAAATGAGAGAGTATCCTTGCTTAACTTCACTGCGACCAGGTGCACGACTGCAAAGACGTACAACACGACTATACGTGAATGCCACCGTTTGACGTGATGAATTGCGCGGTGGTAACGGGATTAACGTTACGGTTTGAGGTGGAAATCCTCTATTCCGCAGTGGTGAGGCGCGAAAACGAGGAGGCGAAGTAGTGATGCGGACAGCTGACAGAAACTGCATCACTCAGCAGACTGAAGTGGGCAACCCCCGTCCTTCCCCACAGATGCTAGAACAGCTACTACCTCAAATAAATATAATATGACGTGATAATGTAAAATTAATAGTCGTGGCGCCGGGAACAAAATATGCAAAAATGTTTTTGTATTTCTATTTTAAAAATAAGCTGCAGCGTCAAAAATGCATTTACTTCTATATACAAGCATTTAAATGGCACAATATCACAGCATAATTTGATAAGCAACTTCGAAAATGTATGTAGGCATTTCTTGACAAGAAAATGGATTCATACATACCTTCAGGCTCCTGCGTATGGGTCTCTCGATGAAAGTAAGGTCCTGCAGGTCATCAATCTCTCCAAACAGACTGGACTGACTCGGCGTCATTTTCCTGACAAACATCTGTCCTAAGTGTTTTCGCCAATGTGCCAGACGCGGATGTCAAAGTGCTGTCATTATTGTGGCTCCTTGACAGATAATGACTGATGTGATGCCTTTGATGAAGAGAGGATGGTCCTCCCACGACAAACGCGTCCCACTGGTTGCAAAGCTTGATCTATCACTAATTTATTTGCGTGGTGTTCAGAATTGTTTGTGCAGTTTCCACACGCGCTTTCAGTTGCACACGCGCGTGCGCTGCTGACGGCACATAGTAAGGGATTCCTGCGATTAAAGTGTTGCTAACTTTCGGAGAAAAAAGATAGGATGTGGTGTTCGTTTTCCCACCGGAGCTGCTCGAGTGCTTGTGTGGCCAGCGCGTGCGGGTGATCAAAAATGAAATCCTTCCCCCGCTTGAAGACAAAATCATCCAGATATGGCTGTTGTCATATGAAGAACAGATCCCTGATGGAAAAAAATAAAACCGCGCTTACATGAATATCTGGCGTCAAGTACATTTGCAGTTTAAGACGACCGCACATACCTGTTCACCTGCCTCGGTTGACGTTAGCTCGCTAATAATACGACAACAAAGTTGGGAAAAAAGGCCTGTCGAAAAAAAAACTCCCTTCGAAAAAAGCCGTGCGCATTCCTGCCTATTTAGTGCCCATCTCACGTAATCCTCTGTAAGTGTAGCTCGACTGGCAAACGGATCATTTGATAAAAGCTACGTCTTTTATAACGTGGATGTGCTAGCAAGCAGGAATATTGGAACCACGCAAACGCACTGCACCAACTAAACTGGTTTCCATGGCGACAGCATGCCACAGCAGCTCGGAGCGGTTGGCACGTCAGAGCGCGAGTCGAAGTTCGTCATCGAAATGGACTCGGAACAGGGCACAACTACTGGATTTGACAACTGATTACGTTTACTTACGGCATAATCTTCTAAATATGGCTAATTCCGGGTAAACCTAAGGCTTGGAATAAACAGCTAAGTGTGACGTTTTGCTCATTGTGTTAACTTGTACACCAGTACTTACAACAGTAAGTTAATTCGGGCAAACACATTCAGTGCAGAATGACAAAGAATATCCAAAGTAACGTAACCTAATACGCATATTTAAAGAGCTGCAAGAGTTGAATTTTAACTGTAGAACAAGTGTGGTCATTTTGAGGACAGTTTTTCTAAACACTAGTCCTGCAAAGGTAAAAACTGCATTTATAGTGCTTTAAAAGTACCATGCTTTAAAAAAAAATCAAGAAAACAATGCAGCAAATTCCCACACCTTTGACCAATACGTTTTTAAAAATTCCACACTCCTTTTAATTTAAGCTGCCACATGAAAACTGAATGTGTTCATCATATTTTGTAAAGGGGCCCCCTCCTAATATGTAATAACCACTCTGTAGAAATTCTATGAACAATTAGTTATGACAGCGAATGTTTTTAGTTCATAATGAATTAAGTTATGCAAGCAGTTTTAAGTCAGTTTAACAGAACATAAGTTCAATGGTCCCATAATGTTAATTTGATTCAGCTTAAAATTATAAGTCAACCAGGCTGTTTTTAGTGCACAGGCCTATAATATATAGTTGTTTATAGAACCGAATTTCTTGTATTTTTTGTTTGCTTTCATCTAATTTTGATTATTTATTTGTATCATATTTATTATTTTTGTATATTTTACTTCAGTAAAAAATATTTGCTTAGTATTTACTAATGTATTTATCTTGATTTTAATTTAATTTTATAAATTGCATTATTATTAATATTATTTAAAAATTAATTAATTCATTCATTTTTTTTCCGGCTTAGTCCCTTTATTCACAGCGGATTGAACCGCCAACTTATCCAGCAATGGATGCCCTTCCAGCCCTTCCAGACTCTCTTGCCTTGTCAATTCACCTATAATGCATGCCCTATGAGGAGCATGAAGACTCCACTCAGAGATGCCAACTGACCCAGCCGGGGCTCGAACCAGCGACCTTCTTGCTGTGAGGTGATTGTGATACCCACTGCGCCACTGTGACGCCCCTTATAATAATAATAATAACAATAATAATAATAATAATAATAATAATAATAATAATAATAATAATAATAATAATAATAATAATAATAATAATAATAATAATAATTATTATTATTATTATTATTATTATTATTATTATTATTATTAATATTGTTATTATTATTATTATTATTATTATTATTATTATTATTATTATTATTATTATTATATTTTATGTTCCAGAACTCCCTTGAGGCCCCTTGGTGGTCCCTGGACCTAAGTTTCACAACAACAACCCTAAATTGCAGTTGCACTGAATTATATTTGCACTGCAGTAAAGGCAGTAAATTATAAGGGAGTGAAATAGACTGCAACTGCAGTTACACTACAGTAGACCTCATGTAAGCTTCTTCTTGAATGTAGTTGTATTACTTCAGTTAAAAAGTAACACAGCATCCTACTCAAACCTGAACTTTATATAGTAATATAATACTGAAAATATTTTTTGTAAAGAATAGACCTTTTTTGCTACAAGACTAATCAAACTCAATGTTGTTTATCGAGTATATCTGTAAAACAGGCTAAATTGGGCTCTTCTAAATGATTATAATCATTGGCACAAGACCCAAGTGGTAAAGTGTCAGTGTCAGAGTGCCAAAATAATCAAAATCTTGTTATTTTTATATAAAACAGACCTATTTATAAATACACGTGAACACAAATACACGTGACGGAACCAAATGCTACTCAGACCTCTAGAGACCTTCACTATCCTTGTTTATATGGCTCTTGGATAACAGGTCACATCAGGTCAGCTGGAAAGGTTTAGTCTCTGGGCTCTCAGAGAATCCATCCATGGAAGTTTCTCATATCACAGGCAGACTAGCAATGATCAAATGTATACTCAACTCTATCTCTACATGTGCAGTCTCAGATATCTGAATATATATATATATTTATATATGTCTCTTTTAATATATCAAAGTAAATGCACAGTCATGATGTTCACACTACATTATGTCTGGGATTCTCCTCCGTCAACTGACACTCAGTTGCTCGAATTATTCATCCAAATACTGAAAATATCCACTCCAAACACGATTTTGCTGTATAATAACTCTAAAAGGCATTCATGATAGTTGATGTATAACCTTAAAAAGCAATTTGGACATGATTTTACTTGAACTCAATTGCTTTAATTGTGTGCTTCTCCCAGGCTAATTTAGTATTTTAAAATATTTTTGACATTGCAAAGGCAATTTAGGTTAACCGACTTAATTAAAAAAGCAAGTGAATGCAATGAAATATGAGAAAACTTGATTATGCTAATGATATGACATACAATTCTGCATAATTATTTGCACATTTATTTATTTGTTTGTTTAGAGCTGGCTAATTATACAGAATATAAACATTATATAAACATTACAGAAAAGTTACATATTTTAACCAGAGGATGGCGCCAGTGTACCAATTTTATGCACTGGGGATCAGTAGTAGTCTATTTAATATGTCTGATTAATCCCTCATTTTTACTATTATTTCAGCCTAAATGGGAAAAAAAACCTTATTGGTGTAAGTGGATGACTATATTTAATGAAATAATGACTGAACTAAATGAATAAATCAGTAAAACATAATGAGATAAACAAATAGCAAAATGTTTCAGGTGTGTAAAAGGAATGAAAATATGGAGCCAGATCAGTCTCAAAAATAATATACACAACTCATGAATTTATGAGTAAAAGTCATAAATAATTTTGCCAAATGAATTGGATTTGCATATTTTTGAATCGTGTTTACAATTTACGAATTGGATTTGTGTATTTACGAATCGTACTTAGAATTTATGAATTGGATTTTAAGTCCCGTAGCCAGCCTGGTAAAAGGGGTGGTTATTTTTTCTCAAAAAGTGGACCTTTTTGCAGTTATATGCCTCCGTTTCTATTTTACTATGAGATTTAAATACTGGATTTTAGTGACATTTTTTTTGCCGGATTAGCTAGTCAGATGTTATCATAACCACACTTTTGATGTGCAAAAAATATTTTCTAAAAATTTTCAATAAAAAAAATTAAAACTAGACTCATTTTTATAATACAAATTTATTACATCATATATCTTTAGGGAAAAAAATAGGAATCTGTAAAAGTTTTAAAGTATAAAACTGTAGCCTACTGTCATTTATTAGACAAAAAAACAAACTGGCCAACACATTCAACTGTCCTCAGTCACAATTTGGCCATTTCAATAAAAATAATAATTAAAACATAATAATAATAATAATAATAATAATAATAATAATAATAATAATAATAATACAATAATAATGAATTCTTCAGAATTCTAGTCTCTTTGGTAAAAAAAAAAAGTACATTAGAAAATGCCTGGATATCAACAGCAGCCAAAATATATTCAAATTAATTTAATATGATCCGCTTCTGACCTTTTTATTGCTCATTTTTATTTCAGAAATAAGGTCCAAGATTTAGAATAAAATTACCTGTAAAATGTTTTCTCTGTTTAAAAACAATACAGTAGTGAAAGAAGACTTCTCCTACATCAGATTATAGTCCCACCGAAGCAACAGCTGACAAATGATTCCGTTTGGTCTTAAAGCCTTTTTTGATGGATAATTTTCACTATTTATGATGGCATAGCAGTCAAAATAAGACAAATGAGCTCATGTATGGGACAAATTCTGGACCTTTGTCAGTGAGGGGTAGGTTTTCCGAAATGTTACCAAATGTTACCACTCAGGGATTTATGTGACGTGACTCGCGTCACATTATTGTGGCTTTGAGGCTCTATGATTCGAATTACTGGCCAGAGTTATTTAAAATTTTAACAATATATATTAAATACAAATATATTATATTAATTACATAATAAATATATTATATAATATTAAATTACGTAAAATAATTAAAAGAACTAATTCTGGACATTGCGGCCATGCTGGGTGGTTTGTTTGAACCACCCGAAACCCCCCTGGCTACGGGAATGGATTTGTGTATTTACAAATCTTGTTTTGAAGTCATGAATTGGATTTGTGTATTAACGAATCAATTTGTGCATTTATGAATCAAGTTTAGAATATACGAATTGGATTTGTGTATTTACGAATCGTGTTTTGAACAAATTGGATTTTGTGAATGTGAATTGTGCATATGAGGTTTTTTTTGTAAATGTATTAATTTTGAGACTAATCTGGCTCCATATGAAAACTGTTAACCTAAATATTCTTTAGCTGAATCACGTTAATATACACGATAGTCTAATTAAAATGAATTTCAAAATTGCAGACTGTGACTGTGAACATTAATACTATACTGCCAGTTTTGAGACAAACGTCAATCAGAAATATGATTCATTATCAACATACATAATTTTGGATTGCATTATTGCACTGTTTTCAAGCTGTAAACCTTCATTGCCACACTGCTGCATATAAAAAAACAGTTGAGTCATTTAATACAAGCAAGTTGAATATCCATCTGAGATGTTTACAGTGTCACAGATAGGTTTCCAGCGCATGCAAGCGTTCAGAGACAGCTGTCTCAGAAAACAGGGTCACTCAAACGTTACACCATGGAATTGTATTTATGTATAGAGAAAGGTGACGTGCTGTAAATATGTAAACAATGCATGTAGAAAGCAGTATAGTGGGCATCACATGACAATGCAAATCTTTACAGCATAATGTATTATACTGGCAATAAACACAGTTATATTGCAGTTTCTGCATATTTAACCACTGAGTTTAGATCAGTATTGCTAGATTTGTACCTGTTGCAATGTATATAACAATAATGGAAATTTTCAAGTAAAAATTCGCTCACCGTTTAGACCCTCAAGTGGTCCTAAACTGTTATGAGTTTTGTTTTTCAGTTGAACAAAAAAGAAGAAATTCAGAAGAATGTTACAACTTATTGACATTTATAGCAATAAAAAGTCAAAGGTTATCGGTTTCAAACATTTTTTAAAAATATCTTCTTTTATGCTCAATAGAAGAAACTTAAATTGAAGGTTGAGCAAATGATAGCAGAATTAAAAAAATATTTGGGTTAACCGTCTCTTCAAATGATGGTAAACCTGGTTAGGAAAAAATGGTTTCCACAAACATACACAAGTCTAGCTGTCCCACATTTCCTGTTTCTTGGCTCACATGCAAAAAAAAGATCATGTTGCATCTAAGCCAGACATGCTCTAATGAATCACATGCAGTGCAGGCAGATATATTTATAAGGGAATCAGTTTGTTTACTGCGTGATATGAAATCAAGACCTCTTACAGACTCCTCATAAAGCACACAGCAGCAATTGCTGTAGAGAGAAAGAAGCAGACACACATGCAACACATTCAGCCTAATTGTTGATATCCTGCAGAAGGTAGGAGGTACAGTAGGTGCAATTAATGATAGTAATGAAGACTTTATAGACCTTTCAAATATTAAAAAAAATTCTTACAGCTCAAACCTGGTATTTTAAATAACCTTGAAGCAAATTTTGTGTTTGTGTGTGTATGTGATTGTTTAGAAATGTTATTCAAATTCATGAGCTGTTTTACTGTCACAGGTGCAAAATGGCAGCAGCCAGAGTAACAATGGCAGCATCAAGGACAACAAACGGAGAGCTGGAGGACTACAGTGCTTATGCACACATGTCTGAAGAACAGCTGTTGCAGTTAGCTATTGAACGAAGCCTGGCTGAAACAAATTTATCTCCATGGCAGAATCGACAAGTGCAGGCCCACACACAGCCAGCTGTCCCCAAAGGTGCGCAAAGACCTACAGCCAACCCTAATTCAGCCAACCCACCCAGGTGATGTTTTTTCCCAGTCTTGTCATGCACAAACACATGGCTTTGAATAAAACTATTATAAAACATATAATTATGATTAAATCTTATGCAAAATGTATACAGTAAATAATATGTGTTGTTCTGATTTCAGTGAAATTAAGAAAACAATGATCGACAGAGATGTTCAAGATCATATGTTTAGTAAAGACAGCGATAAGGTGATTGCATGGACAAGACACAATGGACACCTGCGGGTCACAGTGCAAACTGTAAAGTGAGTAGCATTTAAACAAATTTGTATATGCATTTGTACTTACTTATCCATATGTCCTTATTTCTAGTTGAAAATTGTGGCAATTGACTTTTTTTTACTTGGACATTTTTCTCATCATTACTAGTTATGTTGCTAAACATCCAGTGATTTGCATGTCTTGTGATGGATAAGGGTTGTGTAACATAGAAAAAAACTTGAAAGTCTATTGTATGTTCTCAATATGTAAACTCCAAACAGGTTTTTTATGATTACAATTTAAATAAACAGATTAATGAGTAACTACATATTAATACTTACTACATACTACTTATTTTGAGAGTATAATTGGCAGTGAAGTGACACAACAGATTCCTGTTAGTCATGTGATGCTGACAACACGCAGAATGTTTGTTTACATTTAATCCATACTACATATTCAAAAGACACACACAATATTGAAAATGAGTAGCTATTTCAAGAAGACTGTGATTTCAGATGCAGCCAAAGCTGTTTGCTATGGAGCCAGATCAGTCTCAAAAATAATACATAAACAAAATAAAACTCATACATGCACAGCATAATTCACATTTACAAAATCCAATTTGTAAGTTCAAAACGTGATTCGTTAATACACAAATCCAATTTGTAAATTCTAAACTTGATTCATAAATACACACATCGATTCGTAAATACACAAATCCAATTCGTAAATTCTAAACACAATTCGGAAATACACAAATCCAATTCAGAAATTCAAAATACGATTCGTAAAAACATAAATCCAATTCAGAAATTCTAAGCACGATTCGTAAATACACACTTACACACTTATTCACACACTACAGACAATTTAGCCTACCAAATTCACCTGTACTGCATGTCTTTGGACTGTGGGGGAAACCGGAGCACCCGGAGGAAACCCACGTGAATGCAGGGAGAACATGCAAACTCCACACAGAAATGCCAACTGACCCAGCCGAGACTTGAACCAGCGACCTTCTAGCTGTGAGGCGACAGCCCTACCTACTGCGCCACTGCATCGCCCCATAAATTCAAAATACGATTCGTAAATACACAAATACAATTGATAAATTCTCAGCACGATTTTTAAATACACAAATCTAATTCGTAAATTGTAAACATGATTCATAAATACACAAATCTAATTCATAAATTCAAAACACAATTAAAAAATATGCAAATCCAATTCATTTGGCAAAAATATTTATGACTTTTACTCATGAATTCACGAATTGCGTGTTGTATTTACGAATTGTGTTTTAAATTTACAAATTGGATTTTGTAAATATAATATTTTTGAGACTGATCTGGCTCCATAAATGTATTATTTTTGAGACAGATCTGGCTCCATAGTTTGCTTCTTGTATGATTACATTTTAAGATAAAAACCTTGAATAAAATCCAGATCACTTACTCATAATTTATATGACTTTTTTACTGGCCATTTACTGATCTAACAATGTACTTTACAAGACTAGTGGATGAAATGTGAATTGCACACACCCGCTCAAATGTTTTTGAAGCTATTATATTTTTTAATGATTTTATGTTATAGTTCTACTACAAATGAACCATTTTCATTGTAGCTAAAAATGCTTCTAAACTTGCAGTTATTTAAACAGTAATCATTTTGCTTGGGACAACAATAGTAACCAATTTTGTTTGTCTTAAGCAAAATGATTACTGTAATAAAATCATCGTTAACTTTTTGTAAGGGATGAACTAAACTGACAAAACTTCTTCCAAAAAATGCACAAATGTCGTATTTTGAAATGATTATACATGTTAATATATGATTTTGCAACATGCGAGAAAGCTAAAGCTAAAGTTTCTTTTTGAAATTTGAACAAATCATTTGAATGAATGATTCATTGACTTCCTCTTAATTCATCACTTGTTGCCAGCTACATAAGCAATGTTTCCATCCACCTATATTTATGTGCATTTTGGAATGCCAAGAAGACATTATAAAACCTTAACATCTCAGTATTAGCAAAGACTATAGAATACACAAGACGTTTCACTCGTATAGTTTTGAATGGGGAAAAGTTTAATGGTCAATATGGCGAATGAAGCCCCGCCTTCTAGTACAGGAGCCAATCAATGATTGCTATAAACTGACGAGTCTCTGGAGGAGGGGCTCAAACCAGATGTAAATTTCTGCAGATTTTGAGTGATTCAAATGTATAGAAATTAAACTAAATAGACAACTGCTGTTCAATTTTATTGTTGATTCCAAATATGAAATTTAATCGTAAGCTTGGCAAGCAATATTGGACTATTTGATGTTTTGCCATTCAGGTGTTTCAAAGATGGCTGCAGAGATAAATAACTTGCCTTAAAGGGACTTTCGTATTAGTGTTATTTTATTATACCTCCAGAACTGTCAAGAGTGTCTGTGCTCTGGGTCTCGCGCCTTCAAACACCACCACAAATTCATTGCGTGTCAAGATTGTCTTCTAAGGCGCAAATAATTTATTAAATAAGGAAAAGATTCAGGCAGCTTCTCCCATTGCAGCAAATTCCATTTAAATAAAAAACAAACAAAAAGTGCTCAGGGGGTATTTAAATAATTGGTCGGTGCTCTTTAGGTAAGGGATTCATCAAAACAACAACAGAATTCAGTCCAAGGCACTCGAAAAATATGGAAAATTTTAAAAGCCTTTATTCACATGGCTACATCTTAAAAAACCTATGCGTTCCGGCAGGGAACTGCCTTCATCAGGGTTCATCAGGTTTTTTTAACATTTAGCCATGTGAATAAAAACTTTTTAAATTTTCCATATTTTTTGAGTGCCGTGGACTGATTTCTGTTGTTAAATTCCATTTTTACTTTTGATATTTGGTGCCAGTTAATCAGGAAGTGACGATTTTGTTCGCTTTGACTCTTTATTCGCTGCTTTATTCGCACATCTTTTATGCAATATTCCAGTTTTGTGCATACATTTATTTAGCATCTTTGGATGTAAACACAGCTATCAACAAATATTATCTGAAAAAGAGAATATAAGTCAACAACTACTACACATTTTGAGTTAAAAGCAAGTACAATGCTTATTCAAAATCCTGTGAAATAATAGTGCTATTCTTAAGATTGGTTTACACGTTTGTTCTTCTTTTCAGTGATTTGGACCCCTTTCTCTCAGCTATTTGGAAAGGAGATGCAAAGACATTACAAGAGCTTGTTCATAGCAAATCTAAAAATCTTGAAGAGCCCAATAAAGATGGCTGGATACCGCTTCATGAATGTGCATGCAACGGCCATGTGGAGTGTCTTAAGGTTTTGCTCAAAGGTGAGAAATTAATCATTTGTGTCCAGCCCAGAGTCAAACACTCAAACCATCTCGTCTTTCCACACAGCCAAACCAAATACAATCAACAAAAGGACACACAGAAATCAGACCCCGCTCATTCTGGCTGTGAGTCGCAAGCATATTGCTGTTGTCGAGCATCTTTTGGAGGAAGGAGCTGATCCAAACATTGCAAATAACCAGTGGGAGACCCCATTGTACAAAGGTACAATTGTGACTATGTTTACATGGACATCAGTAATCATGTTTTACATGTTATAGCACATAATTCGATTAAAGTCATTTGTCCCTTGTCACTGGGGCAGTACCTTTTTATGGAGCACAATTGTACCTTAAGACAAAGAAACACATTTGTACCATTCCAGTTTGTCCCTATAAGGACATGATTTGTACCATAGGAAGCCAAAATGGACCTTTGGTTTTAAACCCTGCAGATACAATATTGTTCCTTCATCAAAGGTACAAATATGATCCATGAAGGTGCCACTACAGTGACAGGACACTTTGTACCTTAACAGTATTAAATGTGTACCTTTAAGAACTATTTAAAGAAATTTTGCTTTATCCAAAATGTGTCAGTTTATTTTCAGTAAATATAAAACATCAAATACATTTATTAAACAATTTTTTTAGTTTCTTTTTGTGTAAATGCACCATTTCCATTTAAAATAAAGGATAAAAATTTATTTAACATAAATCAAAAGATCAATTTTTTGCTAAACATTTCACAACACTTCACAAAAATGTTACAGGAATACATTCTCCCATGTATCTACCACGCAATCATTTCATGTCAGCATTGTCTTCTGAGGCACAAGTAATTTATTAAATAAGGAAAAGATTCATGCAGCTTCTCTTACCGCAGCAGACTTTTGCCAGCTCATGTGCGTAGTGGAAAACAAACACCAAAAGCTGCGGATATCAATAATGAAAATGCATTTATCAGAAAATGCTTACCAAATGTCTTAAATGTTTAGTTTACAATACTATAGTTTTGTTTTACCAGTTGTTTTGTATTGTAGAACTTAATAATTAATGTTTATGAGTTTCTTTAAACATATGTATGCTTTTAAATTATGATTCATTATTTTAATATGGAAATTATTCAGAAAATCACTTTGCCTTTCCAGTAATATTTATTTTCATAGATATTGTAATAAAGAAGGAGTTGTCCAACACATGTATCTTCATACCACAGCAGTTTCAATTGTACTATAAAAAGTACAGAATCATAAGAAGTCTTTTCTGTACCATATATAAGATACAACTTTTACAAAGGTACAAAACTGTTCATTAAAGGGCACCTATGGTAAAAAATCTACTTTTCAAGCTGTTTGGACAGACATATGTGCATGAATGGTGTATAGACCGTCATATTGGGGTGATATAAGCACACCCAGTGCTTTTTTTCAATTTAACAACATAAAAAAACGGTGGACCAATTGGAGCGGTTTTCAGATCAACCGCAACTTTACGTAGGAGTGCGGTCCCCCCGCCCACCAATATTGATTGACAGGCGCGTCAGAGAGTATCTGGTGTGCCGTGTCGCGGCTTCGAGCAGCGCATCCGGTGCCTCAGTCAAAGTTAATTCAGTGTGCATGGTTATTAGTGTCTGTGTACAAGCTCGGCACTTGAAACTACCACACAGTTGGCTGTAAAACTGTACAAAGACACAAATGATTTTGTACTCTTGGTCTGTGTCCGAGTCGTACATGTACTACTGATTGCTGAACCTCTCACTCCTGCTCCTCTCAATCTGCCTCTGTTGCAAACACAGAGCGAGTGAGCTCATGGCCCCACCCCCTTGTTACGTTGGGCGGGAAGCCGAAACTAGTCTACATGTGAAGAAACACACCCCTAAATCAGCGAACTGTGGACACGCCCCCAACATGACACTTTTTAACACATTATAATAAACAAATCTGAATTGTGTTCTAAACTGAACCTAAACTGGCACACTCAGAAGAACCATAATATTAAATCATAAAAAAGAGGTAAACTATGTGCCCTTTAAGTAACATTATTTTTACTACATGTACCTTTTTTTTGTACATTCGTACAAAATGTGGCGAAGATCCTACACAACAGTAATAGTTTGTTTGCTGTGCTTACATGTCTGTACTGCACTTCAATAATGCGACTAAAATCGGCATACTCCACATGTCTTAATCCGATTTCTGTTTAGTTCAATTATGAGCTTAATCAGATTAAATTAATTAAAAATTGCTGTTTACATGGTAGACTCTTAATCACAGTATCGTCTTACTCTAATAAAATTGGATTATGTAAATATACTCATAGTTTGATTTCTGTCAACATCTATGCAAATGATCAGAAAGGAAGTTTAAATAATGATTTTCTTTTACAGCATGTGAGAAAGCTAATGAAGAGATAGTGGAGCTTCTTTTGAGATTTGGAGCTACACCAACCAAAGCCTGCGTCCAAGGGGGAACTCCACTACATGAAGCAGTGAGGAACAAAATGTTGGAGAGTTGTAGGATGTTGATACACGCAGGGGCAAAGCTGTGGGCCCAAAATGTTTATGGGATTGACTCTTTGTTTACAGCTGCTCAGTGTAACGCTGTCGATGTGCTTAACTACCTAATACATAAAGGTACTATTTTTTTCCGGATGGCAAGCCTAGGTGTAATTATTAACTCTAATCTAGCATCATTAACCCAGTTACCTGTTGTTTAGGAGGTAATATCAATACCAAGGCTAATGATGATGCAACAGCCCTGTTTGAGGCCTCCAAGAATGGTCATGTTGAAGTTGTCAAGATCCTCCTGTCAAAAAGAGCCGATGCTAACAAAGCCAACAAAACTGGATTGCTTCCTATTCACATCGCAGCAAAGAATGGTCATGACAGGTCAGTGCAGAATCTATCAGTTACATTGCAAAGCTCTTTGAAGTACTTAAAGGGATAGTTCACCCAAAAATGAACAGTCGAGTGGTTCTAAACCAGAGATGCCTAAAGTAGGACTCGCAGGCCAAAGTTGGCCCATGGGAACCTTTGATTTGGCCTGCCATCCAATCTGAAAAGAGAGGGAGAATGATGGGAAGGTGGTTGGGGCAAATTTCTTTGACAGAGATCAACATTTCAAAATTAATGTAACCTTTTTTTAATTTGTTTTATTGCTGAGTAGGGCTGCACGATTAATCGGAAAAAGATCACGATCTCGATTCGACCCAACACACGATCTCAATTCAGCTTTTCAGGTCAGGAGAGAAGCAAGGCAGTCGCACAAGTCTTCACAGCAACATTGACACCTTCAAATGGTGTTAAAAGTGTCATACTGTATTTATAAGGTATAATTCACCCAAATATGTCATTTCTGTCTTCATGTAATGATGTACACATGTGAGCTGACAGCGAGCTGTTTGCTTCCGAGACGTCTACTATAGTGAACAGAAGCTGCATAGGCTGTGAATAACAGGTGATAAAGTTGTAAATAACGTTTGATTTGCATGTGTGTGTTATTTTCTCACAGTGACGGCTGCCATGAGCTGCACTAGGAAGTGAAAGTGAAACCTGTGTGCACATTTAAATGATCATAGGGCATTTTAGAGTTATGATTACAACAAGCATTTGATATGTTTTTTTTTTTCAAAGCGAACACAAAGTGTTGTGCATGAAAATAAATGTTTACTGTGACAGTATAACAACCATAGCCTTTATATAATGTTGAATATAATGCAAGAAGGCAAAGACAAAATTCTAATTTTACCAGTGAAACCAAATGGTCTAGTAATATTGTCAATGGCAGATGACAAGCACATGTCTTAAACATAATGGGCCCTATCATACACCCGGCGTAATGCGGCGCGATGCAATAGTTATTTGCTAGTTTCAGCTTGCCGCAAGAGTCGTTTTGATGTTTTGCAGCACGCTGTTTAAATAGCAAATGCATTTGCACTCATATGTGCATATATAGGCATTCTGGTCTTAAAAAGGAGGCGTGTTGAGGCGCATTGCAGGCGCGTTGCAATTTTGAGGAACTTAAATAGACTGTTCAATAGATCAGATCAAAGCTGGTCTAAAGTGCAGAGCAGAGCATGTTAGTTGTGCGCCTCACTTACACATTGCTTAATACACACAGGGTGTACAGAAATATGCAAATATCTTTACAAATGAAAAAGAATTAAAGGATTAAAATATAACAAAAATTGTCTAGCCTACATAAATATAAAAACCACCGCCTCCATGCCTTCTTCATCTCAGGGGGCTTTTTCAGTTTATTCATAACAATTTGCTTTTGTAAAATGTTATTATTATTAGCAGTATTATTTATTATATGAATATTTATATTTGTTTTATTAAAAATAAGCTTAGATTTGCCGACTTGTCAGGTTTTAGACCACATGGGGCATAGCATGTGTATTTGGATAAAACTCATTTTTTTGTCCACACTTCGTTATTATTGTTCATTTATTTGTTTGCTGGAAATTAGAACTGAATTTAGAAATAGTTTTGAAACATCTTTGCGCATAATAAACTAAATTAATTATGTAGGCTAATAGATGTCTGTGTGTACAACACATTTCCCTATCCACGAGAGTGAAAGTGAAAGTAAATAATGAGGAGGCTCATCTCTCATTCTCACCTGTAGATGGTCTGTTTAACTGTTTTCTCGCTAGTGAAACGCTCAGTTTTTACACTTACAAAGTCCACAGTGTAAATAGCAAATGCACCATGGCGTGACGAAACTGACTCTTAAAGGGAATGAGAGATGTGACTCTGATTTGTTTATTCTGAAAACACACCTTTAACTCATTAAGAGAATAAGCTCAACCCTTTTAGACCATGCGCCACAACGCAAAGTGGATTGTTCCATCCTTAAAACAGCAAAAGTGGATTCGGACACGCCCTTAATGCGTTTGCGCCCTGCGCTTTGCACTTTGGATCATCAAAATAAAGCCCAATAAATCAACTTTAGAATTATGAATAGTTATATTCTGATGTCAAAATTTTACTGTGAATTAACAAACAGGACATATTGAACATATTGACATATTGTCTATACAAAATTTTGCATTTTAAGCAACAATATACCTACACAAAGGCCTGATATTATTATTGTTGTTTTACCATATGTTTGAGAATTAACAATAATAATAGGCTAATCATATTAACCTATATTTTACATTTACAGGATCGTGAGAAAATCGCGATCTTGATTTTAAGCGAAAAAAAATCGTGATTCGCATTTTTGCCAGAATCGTGCAGCCCTATTGCTGAGCTAAATGAATCAGACTTTTAAAATGTAAATACTGTCACTTGACAGATAGAGGACAATGCAATAAATTGTGTTATAAATAGGATTGTTTATGTTTTTACTGAAATGAGTTCATTATTAAATGTTACAAATTATACTGTATTAGTTAATGATTTAAAGCAACGTTTTCTATTAATTAGGAGATTACCCATGGCAAATTTAAAGAGCCCCCATTATGCATTAAAAGGGTCATATTTTGGTTTTGGGGGTCTCCAGCAAGAGTCTGATATGCATGCAGGGTTAAAAAACACTTTCATTGTCTTATAAAATGCATTTATATTTTCCCTTGTATCCCAGCGACTCCCATATGATTCGTTCAGCGATTCATTTGTTCCCAAATCCATCCATAGTGCGGACTGATTAGTCCGATGACCCAGTCTATTGTGATTGGTCAACTGCGTTCAACGCGAGACAGAGAGAAATGCCCACCATGGCTTATCAACAATTTTTAAGTAGTCAGAGTGTGGAGTTTATGTGTAAGCATACCTGCCAACACTCGAATTTTTCCTGGGAGTCTCTTGTATTTCAGACCCATCTCCCGCCACCCTCCCGTTTTGTTATTTCTTCCTTAAAACTCCCATGGTCCTCAGCATTTTGGTACAGCCTGTAAAACCCCGGGTCGCCAACTTTGGTATAGGATCCGATGGCAGCAACCACCTGAAACACGCTTCATAGTACAGTTACTAACACCACAGTACACAGTACCCGGTTCTCAACAGTGTTATTCAGACACCTCACCCTCGAACCCTCTCGTCAGATAAATGACAGGAACACAGCACAGGGCTGTGCTATAATGCTGAGCTTTTTCAACCACTGACACTTCACAGCCTCATCAGGGAAAATAACACTAACTTTCCCTCACACTTCAGAGCACAGCTTCTCTGTGACTTGATTCAACCAGGATCTGCTACAGTGTTTGTCTTCCTCTTTTTCTTTCTACAGTGTGTGTGAGCACGGCCCAAAAAATACTTTATTTTTGGGTAAACTATCCCCATAATCTGGTCAATACCATCATTAAGTGGTCCATAAAGAACATAAATGAATGTTCACTTTTCCAGGAGTGCTGGTTCCAGAAGTAACTCGTAATGTTTTTGTTTTTAGAGTATGTGTGTGTGAGTGCTTGCATTAAACAGTCAAGAAATTTCAAATCTTTTACATACCACTTACTTTTTATCTAGTTATCCTTATGTAGAATTTATTTTAGTCTTTCTTTATATTCTCAAGTATCTGATTATCCCTGAAGAAATAAATATGTCTCTTTTTAAATGTTCTTCAGCATTGTCGCCATGTTAATTCCTAAAACCAGCACAACCAAAGTGAGACGCTCCGGCATCAGTCCCCTTCATTTTGCAGCCGAACGTAACAGAGATGATGTTCTAGAAATACTGATTGGGGCTGGATATGACGTCAATGCCATGCTGTCAGACGACTGGTCAAAACTGCATGAGGATCGCCGCAGCACAGCTTTATACTCAGCTGTGGTGAACAGAAACATTGAGGCCGCCATTATGCTTTTAGAAGCTGGTGCTGACCCAAACCTGGACATATTCAACCCTCTGCTAGTGGCCGTGAGGAAAGGAAATATAGAAATGGTGAACTTGTTGGTGAAGTACGGTGCCAATGTAAATGCCATGCTGCCAACTCATCCCACCAGCTTCCCAGCAGCTCTTGTTTTCTGCATGAGGTACATTATGATGATGAAGTATCTGCTGGACAATGGGTGTGATGCACTGGCATGTTTTAAATGTCAGTATGGAAGTAATCCTCATCCGCCTTTAAAACCAAGACCAACTGGAAGAGAAACAATGTACTTATTAAACGAAGATCCATCGGACTACTGTGTACAGGTATTTTTTAATGAGATGATAACATTGTGTTTAAAAGTACACTGTAACTATTTAGGCATATGCTAATGTTCAGTACAGTACATTTCATCATGAGAACTTTTTGTACACAGCTCATTTTTTGTAACCATCTGTACAATGTACAGTATGAACAGGTCAGACATACACTTTATGCAGTGCATTCAAAAAGTATTCATAGAGCTTCAATTTTTCCACATTTTTATGTTACAGCCTTATTCCAAATGGATTAAATTCCTTTATTTCCTCAAAACTCTACACACAATACCCGATAATGAGGATGTGAAAAAAGATTTTTTGAAATTGTTGCAAATTTATTAAAAATAAAAAAACACATGTACATACAGTTGAAGTCAGAATTATTAGCCCCCCTTTGAATTTATTTGATCTTTTTTAAATATTTCCCAAAAGATGTTTAACAGAGCAAGGAAATTTTCACAGTATGTCTGATAATATTTTTTCTTCTGGAGAAAGTCTCTCATGTTACATTTCGGCTAGAGTAAAAGCAGTTTTTTATATTTTAAACACCATTTTAAGGTCAAAATTATTAGCCCCTTTAAGCTATTTTTTTTCTGAGAGTCTACAGAACAAACCATCATTATACAATAATTTGCCTAATTACCCTAACCTGCCTAGTTAACCTAATTAACCTAGTTAAGCTTTTAAATGTCACTTTAAGCTGTATAGAAGTGTCTTGATAAATATCTAGTCAAATATTATTTACTGTCATCATGGCAAAGATAAAATAAATCAGTCATTAGAAATGAGTTATTAAAACTATTATGTTTAGAAATGTGTTAGAAAAAAATCTTCTCTCCACTAAACAGAAATTGGGGGAAAAAATTAACAGGGGGCTAATAATTCAGGAGGGCTAATAATTCTGACTTCAACTCAGAATTCAGAGCTCTAAATTGAGCTCATGTACATTTTGTTTTCACTGATCATTCTTGAGATGTTTCAGCAGCTTCATTTGAGTTCAGCTGTGGTAAATTCAGTAGATTGGACATGATGTGAAAAGGCATACATCTGTCTATATAAGGTCCCAGGGTCATGTCAAAAGTACAAACCAAGCATGAAGACAAAGGAATTGTGGATGCCACTCCCCGCCTGGAATTTGCCAAAAGGCATCTGAAGGACTCCCAGACCATAAGAACCAAAATTCTCTGGTCTGAAGAAACTAAATTTGAACTCTTTAAAGTGAATGCCAGGCATTACGTTTGGAGAAAAC
The DNA here is from genome assembly GCF_903798145.1 of Danio aesculapii. Taxonomy (NCBI): domain Eukaryota; kingdom Metazoa; phylum Chordata; class Actinopteri; order Cypriniformes; family Danionidae; genus Danio; species Danio aesculapii. The sequence continues at coordinate 28,278,998 of NC_079454.1, read as the reverse complement.
CAGGCACCACTCATCACCAGGCTAATACCATCCCTACAGTGAAGCATGGTTGTGGCAGCACCATGTGGGGATGTTTTTCAGCTGCAGGAACTGGAAGACTAATCAAGATAGAGGGAAAGATGAATGCAGCAATGTACAGAGAAAAGGCTGTAACCTAAAAAAATTAGCAAAAAGTGAAGCGCTATAAATGCTTTCCGGATGCACTGTATTGTTTTTAGACTGATTACAATGTTGATTGCTTGCAAAGAACTACTTATTGGGAAATAAAGGTGATAGAAACAGACAAAAAACCCCACTATTGATCACTTTCAAGTTGCTACAAACCTGCATGAGTCTTTTCAAAATGAGATATTTTTAAAAACCACAGAGTGAACAATTTTTTCAACGTAGGGGCTGTTTGTGTTTAACAGAAGAAAAAATTCATAAAGGTTTGTAACAAGTGGAGGATGAAAAAATTATGACAAAAAATGTTATTTGGGGTAAATTATCCCTTTAAATTACTATTTATTTTAATAAAATAATAATAAGCTTTACATGAACATTATATCATCCCTTATTTTTATGGACTTTTTTTACTAATATTTACTAATATAGCAAAAATATAGAAAATATGGGTAAATTAGGAAACAGAAAATGTCATTTTAAATAAATTATTCCTTTAAAAAATTAAAAACATTTCCTTTAACCTTCATTTATCTATGCAATAAAACATTTATTCGACATATCAAATAAAATACAACATACACAGTAGTAAATATACATTACATCTTTTATCTGCTCATTGTAATTGGGATAATGAGGGAATAACACACACCTGGCCATGGACCAGCTGAGAAGCCAATTGTCCAATGACTTTTGGACCCTTAACAAGTGGGAGGCACATATGCAAACTGTTGTAATTCCTACACCGTTCACCTGATTTGGATGTAAATACCCTCAAATTAAAGCTGACAGTCATTTCAAATCCATTGTGTTGCTGTATAGAGCCAAAAATGTTAGAATTGTGTCGATGTCCAAATATTCATGGGCCTAACTGTATATATATTACTAACTGTATTTTTGTATATTTACTATTTCTTTTACAATGAAATGAAGTTCTCTCCTTTTTTCACAGTTTTGTGAGATCATTTCTGCTCCCTCAGTCAGAGGCTGGGTTGGACCCATTATTGACACTTTACTTGACTACGTGGGTCACGTTAAACTCTGCTCTAGGTTAACTGAACACCTAGACAGCAACAAAGACTGGGCTCATGTAAAAGAAAAAGCAGGTGAGAACATTCTTTTTAATTCTTCTGCTCTTCACCATTTTCACACTGTAATGACAAAAAGTCAAGACAACAAACCTAATCAAAGAAAAATATACAAAGTTTGACTTAATATTTTAGTCAGTTTGATTGATGTAAGTTGAAATGACTAGACAAGTTAATTTGATTCAAATAAAAAAATTAAGGGAGCAAGAATATTTTTACAGAATTCGTCACAATAGTGACAATTTCAACTGAAATTATTTTTCAAATAAATTGAATTTTAAAAAAGCCTCTCTGTTTCAGTTCTTCCATGCACATTGATGAATCTGTGCAGAATAAAGGTTCGCCAACAACTCGGAGTCCACAGACTGCAGCAAATCCATGCTCTTCCTCTACCAGCAAGACTCAACAAATTCTTGATTTATGAACGAGAATCATTTGAGGATATCCTGTCATGAATGCTGTGCCATTTCTTATTATTTACAAAATATGTTGTTTTGAATTATTTTAGTACAGATACACGTTTAAGCTGCGGTCACACCACAGTTTGTGTGTGCAAAATTCTGTTGTACGGCGCTGCGAAAAGGGGCGGGATTAAACAAGATGATTAGACATTAAAAAAAGTGAGCGATCGCTCCATGTTTTAAATTTCTGTCCAGAGAGGTCCTGTTTTGATCCTCGATTGGTCTCACGCAGTCAAGTGATGCGATTTCACAGGTCAGAGTTCACCAAGCTTGAACTTTGCACCGCAGCGAACTGTGAAACTTGACGCATGACCTTGCGTTTCCGGTCTGACGCATTCCCTTGCGTATGAATGGAAGTGTATGGGAGGAAAGCCCAGTGTGACCGCAGCTTTAGTTATAATGATTTTAAAAGATGAATTAAAGGTTTAAAATCAGGTTTGAAAATGAATCCTTTATTATTTTCAGTTTGCATATAGCTAATTATTCTTAATGCTTAGTGTGTAAATGTAAATAAAATATTAAAATGTATATAGTATACATACTGTATAAAAGTAGCACGAAATTGATATAAATGAAGCACTGGCTATGTATTTTTATTTATAAGGGTGCGAAACCAAATGTACTGTACTTGCATTTTAAGATTTTTTGTAAATAATAATTGGATTTAACAATAATTGAATATTTCGGGTATTAAAACTGCAAGGAGCAAAATTGTATGGAAACAATTTGATTTTATAACAAATGCGATGGCCTGGATGTGTATTACGGTATATGTTCAGTCTATAGCACATTCATATGTTTGCTGTTATTAGTAAGACACTGACACTATAATGTAAAAATGTATGTTTGTAGTAAGTATAAAAACATTTACTACATATAAAAGCTTTCACACACATTTTGGTCAAAATAGTTTCTAATTTAATGCTGTCCTGATTATATGATGATTTAAAACTGACATTTTAAGCTAATTTTGTATGTCAGTAAGCGTGTTGTGTGCCTTATGATGTTGATATGTTCCTTATCTTCCACTGTACATATGCAGAAATGTGCAATAAACTATTAAAAATGACCCCTTTTGAATGGATAACATTACATTTTATTTTTAATCTATACATTAAAGCCTTGTATTTAGCCCATATTTCAATTCTAAAAATCTGTGTCACATACTTGATTTGACTGGTGTTAATATCAATGGTAGTCGTAGAATGATAGTTCACTCTGAAATGACATTGTACTCTTTTTTTTTTTACTATTAAATCAGCCTTGAACCTTTATGTTTTTCTTTCTTCTGTTGGACACAATAGAAGATATTTTGAAGAATGCTGGATTCTGGTAACCATTGCAGAAAAAAAAAAACAGTCAGCCTGTATTCTCTCGAGGTTTTTACCTTCACTTCAATTGGTGAAGTTTGTTCCTCGCCACTGTCACCAATGGCTTGCTTGGTTTAGGACTTGTGGAGCTGCGCATCAGATTTGCTCTTCAGTGTTTGGAAGTTAAACCACACTGAACTGACCTAAACTGAACTTCAACTTCAACACTTCAACGACTGATACACTTTCAATTTCAATTTACTGTACTAGAACTTCTATGTTAAGCTGCTTTGACACAATCTACATTGTAAAAGCGCTACAGAAATAAAGATGAATGGAATTGAATCAGTGGTGAGTAGTTTTCAGTTTTGTTTTGTTTTTTCAAAATATTTATTTTTGTGTTGAACAGAAGGTAAAACTCAAACAGGTCTGTGACATGTAAAGGCTGAGTGATGACAAAATGTTTAGTTTTGGGTGAACTATCCTATAAGCTGCACTCTAAACTAAGAAAAAAATTACATTTAGAGCATGAAAGCATTAAAAACATGTAGTTTCTCATTTCCATCAATGAGAATCAATGATTTACATGCTAACCAATGTTAAAAAATACTCTCTGTTATCTGAAACATCTTTCCCCCAACAAGACCCAGCCCGAAAGTCCCAAGTTTTTAGGATTTGCATGTTTTTTTTTTTTGTTACTGGATGTGCAATATGAAGCCACAATTACTGTTTGATGCACCAACAACAAGACAAACAGGTATAGAAAGACCACGTTGCTTAAACCATTTTTAATTTTCAGCTCAAAAACCTTTCAAGCAAATGCCTATAGCAAAAACACCTCAATGCCCCCTTTCACAAATATTATTTTCAGTGCCACCAAATGCTCTTCAAATAGTAAAAGAAACCCTTGCAAGCTGTTATCAAGTGTGTTGGTCTTGCTTCATGACAGATGGTGGTGTTTGAGCTCTTCATCGGGATCACAGCTGTTATGAATCTCAAAGAAGAGTGGAGGGAACAAGATGCAGAAACAAAATTAAACTTTGAGGTGAGAGGTAAAGTGGTTCACTGGCGAAGCCCGAAAGTCTTATGATGAGTATAAGTTTACATCCCTTAAGAACACCTTGATTACATTCTTGACATAAATCTCTTGATTGATTACTATCATACCTCTACTGTATGCTCATGCAGATAGCTGAGCTCTTGATAAGCTCTATAATTAGCCAAGATACTGTAAATATAACCTCTGCCACCAGTTCTGACACTCATCTTTTTAATCTTTTTAAAAAAGCAGTCTTAGTAAATAAATGAAACTATAATTAATCAATTAAATCATAACTATAAAAATTATGTCATGTTTCCTGAATAATATATGTGTTTCTCATCAACAAAAACTAACACTATTATATGTTTATTTTTTTTTCACACCAGTGAAAATCATCCTTTGTAAGTAGTTTTTTTGACAGAACTGTATGTAGGTATAGTGTGTCAAAAGTCACAGCGGGATGATATAAAGACAATAAGCCTCTTTTTTTAAAATTTCCTAATGTTAAAATAGGATCCAAATCCCTCCCATTTTGAGGTCGAGCGCAACCTCAAGGAGTGCTGTTTCCCCGCCCACCGAATCGATTGACAGCCGCATATTACATTTCTCTGTGGTAATGCCGATAATCATATCAACAAGACAGGACATGCGCAAAGCAACTGGGATTAAAAGATCTGTTCAGCTCTCTGTGATCATCAATCATCATCAAATCTGATCAAGAATGAGTTTTACAAGTTTAAAACATTTTTAAAACAGTGCATGTTAATGAATTATAGTGATGTTACTGTCTTTATCACCACAGCCACCTCAGTACAATTATAAAAGCTTCAATCCCGGTTTGTGGACATTAAATCCGGTTTATTTTGTACATTAACACAACATATATCCATACAGCAGTGGATATTAACGTGTATCCTGTCACATTTGCCGTGCAAAAACAATGCAAAGCTAAACGTGCGTGCTGTGTGACTGTGTGTGTACGTGAACTGCGTAACGACATTGTGTGTGACTCATTGTTGCAGAAAGGCTTGAATTAACTCTACAACAAATACATTAAATAATCACTGGGAAAGTTCTAACTGTAGTATTTTTTCACAAACGTTCCATGAGATCTATCCTTGTTACTTAAATTTCTCATTTTTATTTGAACTTATGAAAAATATGAAAATTATTTATGAAAAATAAAATTATGTAAACAAATTATTTCAGCTACAGTAGTTCAATTGAATCAGCATATTTTTTGGCCTATTAATTTAAATAAAACGATTTTTTTAATACTTAATTTAAATTTAGGTAGCACAGTGGGTAGCACGATCGCCTCACAGAAAGAAGGTTGCTGGTTTGAGCCCTGGCTGGGTCAGTTGGAATTTCTGTGTGGAGTTTGCATGTTCTCCCCGTGTTGACGAGGGTTTCCTCCGGGTGCTCCAGTTTCCCCCACAAGTCCAAAAGGCATGCACTATAGGTGAATTGGGCAAGCTAAATTGTCCGTAGTGTATGTGTGTGAATGAGTGTGTATGGATGTTTCCCAGTGATGGGTTGCAGTTGGAAGGGCATGCACTGTGTAAAACATATGCTGGATAAGTTGGCAGTTCATTCCACTGTGGCAACCCCTGATTAATAAAGGGACTAGGCCGAAAAGAGAATAAATGAATGAATGTTTAAAACTTACGATACAACGAAAAAAAATAGACAAACATAAGACTAATTACAATGATTTAAAACATTATTATAATACCAAAACCACAATCAAATACCAAAAACCTGAGAAACAAAATAACATCAGAAACAGAAAAAAAAAATTATTAATAAAAACACAACATTAAAGTACCACCAGAAGACTCAAAATTTCGTATGTCACTCAGGGTCAAATTTCATTTTGTTCATATTCTGAAAATGGTCAAAGGGTGCACGGAGGCCTCTTCTTTTATAACCACTAGCTGTAGGCCTTTATTTTAAAACAAGGGCATCCAATAGCAAATCTACACACTAACCTAATGTTTATTACCACACAGTCCTGCTTATTTGATAACCTTTGTCAAATTATTCATGCGTAATCCACAACGACAACTCAAAACACAACACAATGTGTGATTGCAGTTCATAACCTTGATGAAACGTCCACTTGACCTTAAGTTAACAGCTTCACCTATAAATAAGGAATAAGGCATTCACACAATGCAATTCTATGTCCTGTTTGTCTCGTAGCCTTGACACACCTGTAACCTGACACAGCAAAGACAGCCTAACAATTTAACCTAGTTACACACCAAAGGCTTGACAATGTATGCAGAAAAGCCAAATCGTAATTTACCCACACACACCCCCAACAGTATAATCAATTTTTATGAGAAAAGTGTTCAAATCCTATAGTATATTGCACCCAGAAAATACTACTGCTGCTTGTTATAACTACTTATTTAAAATGATCTGAAACACAATTCTTGAGTTTTTTTGGGGGGGACAGCTCAATTGTTTTATGTTCAATCAACTTAAAATTGCGAAAAAGAAACATTAACTTAATCGATTTGCGTTGGGATGACAAAAAAGGATTGTGTGAAACCCTGCATTTTTTACAGTGCGGGTATTTTGAGCTATATTTCTGGAAGTGCATTTCTAACAGTTTTTCCTAACAGTAGGTGATGAGAGTTTGTTACTGTATTTCTGCAGCTCCTCAAGAACAGCAGTGGCTCAGAGTTTGATAATCTTGGCGTGCTGGACATCACGTGTCCTCTAAACAGACGGTGTGGGGTGACAGTGACAGTTAAAGGCCTCTCTTTTGCTGAGAGCTAAACAGGTCACGGGCTGAGCTGGTGTTAAGTGTGTTACTAGACATTGGGAAACAACAAAACAAGTTTTTCTGTTTGGAAATCTGACACGCTGCTGAGGAAAGTGGAAAAGAGAAGTAATTTAAGTGGGTGAGTAGATCCGTGTTGGTGTGATTTGGATGATTATGTTAGAGTAATGTTGTAAAGTGATTTTGCAGAATCATCTATTGTGCAATGGTTGTTGGTCATGCTTTTTTCAATTGCTTGAAATGATTTTTACCATAATATATGGTTTACAATTGCAAACGTTTAATTGTGCTGCATGTAAGCCGTGTATATAACAGTAACTGCCAGTACATTTTATAAACATTTCAAAGAAATGACAAATTATGCATTGACTTATTATAGAAGTACAAATACTGATTTTATATATAACTTCTAAGCATTTTTGAAGCATATAGCGACACAGATATTGAAATTAATCAAGAGTTACAGTATATACATATATACAGTGGTGTGAAAAAATGTTTGCCACACTTCAGATCATCAAATACATTTAAATATTTTTGAAAGATAATAAGTAAACACAAATAGCAGTTTAGAAATTTATGTTTTTATTATTAAAAACAAAACACAAAACTACATAGCCCTGTGTGAAAAAGTGTTTGGCCCTAAATCAGGTTGGGCCACACTTGGCAGCAACAACAGCAATCATTTTCAATAACTTGCAATGAGTCTGTTAGTGTTGTGGGGGAATTTTGGCCCACTCATCTTTGCAAAATTGTTGTAATTCAGCCACATTTGAGTGTTTTCGAGGATGACAGTATCTCAATTAGATTTAGGTCAGGACTTTGACTAGGCCACTCCAAAGTTATTATTTAGTTTTTCTTCAGCCATTCAGAAGTGGAATTGCTAGTATGCTCTGAATCATTGTCCTGCTGCAGAATCCAAGTTTGGATGTTGTTGTGGGCTCTTTGGATTAGTTGTAGCTGCGCTCTTGGGGTAATTTTGGTTGGTCGGCCACTTTGGGGAAGGTTCTCCACTGTTCCATGTTTTTTGCCATATTTTTAGATAATGTGTCTGGCTGTGGTTGAGCCCCAAAGCATTAGAAATATCTTTATAACCTTTTCCTGACTGGTAGATCTCAATTATGTTTTTTCTCAAATGTTTTTGAATTTCTTTGAATCTCGGCATGATGTCTAGCTTTTGAGGATCTTTTGGTCTACTTCACTTTGTCAGGCAGGTCCTATCAGTGGTTGGGGATATATAGTTTTGTATTTTGTTTTCTATTCATTATAAATACCTTAATTGAAAAATTGCATGATGTGATTACTTGACTAATGACTAATATTTAAATTTGTGTAAAATATATGCTGGAATAGTTGGCGGTTTATTCCGCTGTGGCAACCTCTGAAATAAAGACTAAGCCAAAGTAAATGAATGATTAAAAACATTTAAAAAACATGCAAAAACAAGAGATCAGTGTGTGTGTGTGTGTGTGTGTGTATATAAAATCAGTCAGATTTATCATTAAATCATTTAGTGTAATCTACTAATCAAGCATTATAAGTGTGAATCTAGTAGTTGTCTTTCTTTACGTAATACATGTTTTGATTGTCTTAGGATCCATCATGGCAGCCACCCATGTGTCTTTACCGGGAACCACAGGCACCAACCTGGAATTTGCTGACTACAGTCTCTATAGCAACCTGTCTGATGATGAGCTCCTGCACCTGGCAATCGAGCGGAGTCTTGCTGATGCCCACAGCTCTGGGTCAGGCACTGAAAACTCAAAGACCCCTGCAGCTCTGAACAAGCCATCAGCAGCAGCACGCCAGACTCCATCACGTCGACCCCAACAACAACAACAGCTGCAGCATACAGAACAAGCTGCATGTCCTGCTAATCCACCTAGGTACAATCTGATGTTTCTTCAGTAGCAGGTCGTAGTGTTAGAATGATTTCTGAATACTTAAGAACAAGGTAATGATGCTGAAAATTAAGTACAGAAATTAAATTTGTAAACTTCAGTTGTTTTAAATTGTAATCATATCCTACAATTTAAAATGAATATTAAAATGAACATCCATTTGCCAGGACAATCACATCTTCTGTATTTCTCCATTAGACTATATGGAAACATAAGAAATAGGCTCAAAGGATAGACATTAAGGTGTTGCTACACGGATTTTCCAGTCATGTTTTGATGATGCAGCTCATGGGAGGGGGTCAGGGTCACAATATCACTTACAGATGCCTACTGCGTCTTCTCCGGTGGCTGCTTCACACCTGTTTCTCTTCATTCAAAGGCCAGCATTAGAAAGAGGTGCAAGTGGAGTAGTTCAAGAGTTCGCATGCCACCGTGCATAAAAATAGACTCTATCCTTTGCTGTGCCCCAATCTACTTGTTTGGATTTCCCCTGTAATCTGACATTTAAAGAGTGTCAAGTTCTAATTTTGAAGATATTATATAGGTTATTTGTTTGGGTGGGGGATTAGGGGGGTTGGGGGTGAATATAGTTAAAACTGAAAGAAAAGAAATGCAGTTGAAGACAGAATTATTAGCCCCCCTTTGATTTTTTTTTCTTTTTTAGTAATTTCCTAAATTATGTTTAACAAAGCAAGGAAATTTTCACAGAATGTCTGATAATATATTTTTTCTTCTGGAGAAAGTCTTATTTGTGTTATTTCGGCTAGAATAACAGCAATTTAAAAAATTTTAAACACCATTTTAAGGTCAAAATTATTAGCCCCTTTAAGCTATATTTTTTTGATAGTCTACAGAACAAACCATCATCATCACTTGCCTAATTACCTTAACCTGCCTAGTTAACCTAATCAACCTAGTTAAGCCTTTTAATATCACTTCAAGCTGTATAGAAGTGTCTTGAAAAATAGCTAGTAAATTATTATTTACAGTCATCATGGCAAAGATAAAATAAATCAGTTATTAGAAATGAGCTATTAAAACGATTATGTTTAGAAATGTGTTAAATAAATCTTATCTAAAAAAAAAATAAACAGAGGGGGCTAATAATTCAGTAGTTAATAATTAATAATTTTAATAATTACTAATAATTAATAATTCTGACTTTAACTGTATATACATATACATATACATATACACACACACACACACACACATTCAAAAACATATAGTATATTACATATAAAAGTACATATGTCATTAAATTAAATGATCTGATTCAGCTTTTTTTTTCTTCCCCAAAAGAGAAAAAATAAATCTAGAAAATGTGTGTTCGGTGAGTCATTTTGTGACTGGTTATGGCAAGCCAATGGTGGCGTACCGAAGATATGATGGATCTATGCAAGTTGTACCTGAACCAGAAGAGTGAGTGATGTTTGGATAAAAGTGTTTATTTATATATATATATATATATATATTTTTTTTTTTTTTTTTTTTTTACATATAAAGTATATTAAAGATGCAGTGTGTGATTGTCTACAGAAACATTTTTTGTTGTGTTGGTTGAAAGTCTCTTCGCAGTCCAATAATAACGATTAAAGTAAATGATCTAAATGTATTTATATGTATTTTTATTTTCTGGGTGAGGCATAAGACTAAAAAAATGTTCATCCAATTAAAATTTGTTGGGTCGACAATTCACATAATTCTGCTAAGTAGCCCAAACTGTCTGTCAACAAATGTAGATTTGTACATCTGCGGACACGAGGCTGTCACAGCGGTAAAAACAAATGCTCAAATAAAACTTTTTAAAATACTAAATCAATATTGGAGTTATTTTTGCGTGCTGGAAGAAGGAAGACACCATGACAGTATTTCTTTTAAACAGATGTTTTAAAAGTATTTTAGTCACGCAAAGCTGATGTACATTTTGCTGTTTTACGAATGGGTTACTTAAGTGTTGTTCAGCCACTGAAATCTTCCAGAGAAAGATCGATGTGACTATTTTCAGTTTCATAAGAGACTTTTTACAGCATCGATAATGTAGATTTTTATTTAGTTAATCAACAAAACATAAGTAAGTAGCGCTATGAAGTTGGTTTTATATTCACATTGGTTCATTTTTGAGCCTGTGACGTGCTCCCTATATTGTTAACCATGCTACTCTGAATATAATTGGTCTGAAATAGCATGTAACTATAGCTTAGTAATAAGTGTAATTCCTGCAGCCCGCCAATCAACCACTAAGCATACAGTAGTCGCTTTAGGACAAATTGCATGAGAGAGTGAGACCAGTGATCTTTGCATGCATAGAATATTGCACATTATGACAAGTTCTGCTTGCTACACAACTGAAAACGTGCTAGATATAATAGTTTTTCATTCAGAATTGTAGTATTATAAAGTATTATAAAGTTTTCTAACTGATTTAGTGGGTTGTTTACTGTCATCTTTAAGGTGGCGTGGCTTTGGACAGCAGGGGAGGGACTGTGTTTCAAAGATATTATGCTAACGGATAGAAATTTGCACCTTTAAAACATTCCATACAATAGATCCTTTTCATAAGACAACGATGATGCGTTTCAACTGTCATCAGCATTTTAAATCCCTGAATGTTTTCAATATATATATATATATATATATATATATATATATATATATATATTTTTTTTTTTTTTTTATAATTATTTTTTTAAGTATGTACATTTATAAAGCTATACTTTGGATAATATTATAATATTATCATAGTATCAAATAAAAAAATAGTTAACACTTGAACGAGGTGTTCCTAATGAAGCATCTATGGATGGGACAGTAAATTTGACATTGTTCTCTATTACCAGAGAGATTTTCTTTTGTTATTTGAGCAAATTGGATTTTGTGGCACTCACCCTTTCACTACTCTTTTAATATGATGTAAGTATGGGATACCTGGACATGTGAAAAGGGTCTATATATAAATAACTACAGATCTATGATATTAAATAAAGTAAAATCAGGGAAGATTCATTTCATTATGGCACCTTGATCTCTGCTCTGACAACTTTTGATACTGAAAATGTAACACAGCAGTAAACAAAGCTACTTTTACTGATTTTAGAAGTTTAAATACAATGCGTTGTATAAACAAATTGTCTTTTGTAGGGAGCTTGAGCCCATTGCTAAGGCCATTTTGGAGGGGGATGTAGGAACAGTGAGACTAATGGTCAAGCAGCCAGGGTGCAACCTTCTTAAATCCAATAAAGAGGGGTGGATTCCCTTGCATGAGGCGGCGTATTATGGACAAGATCAATGCATTAAAATTCTCCTGAGAGGTAGGGTGCACTCATTTGTGAATTACTTAAACTGTGTTTATCCAAGCTCTAATAGAATGTTGTGGTTGTTATCATGAATGTAGCTCAACCTGGGATGATTAATCAGCGCACTTCAAGAGATCAGACTCCTTTAATGTTAGCTGTGTCCAGAGAGAATCTGGCATGTGTGGATATTCTTCTGGAGAAAGGAGCTGATCCTGAGATTACCAACAAGGAGAAGGAGACTCCACTTTACAAAGGTAATATTGTACCTGATGCGATTATTCCATTAATCGCCCGCTTTAATCTATCTATCTATCTATCTATCTATCTATCTATCTATCTATCTATCTATCTATCTATCTATCTATCTATCTATCTATCTATCTATCTATCTATCTATCTATCTATCTATCTATCTATCTATCTATCTATCTATCTATCTATCTATCTATCTGTCTGTCTGTCTGTCTGTCTGTCTATCTATCTATCTATCTATCTTTTCCTTCTTTAATCTTCATTCAGGTAAGTTTTTTTGTAGTTCAGGTTGATAACCCTAGCTTACTGTACCATATTCGCATCATTTAATTTAAAAAGGCCTTTTTGTTTTCGTTCTTCATTTAACATGACCTTCAGTGCTGTAATGGAAATGCTATAATTTCTATACATATCTGTAGCTTGCGAGAAGGAAAACCCAGCATTGGTTGCCATGTTACTGAATCATGGCGCCTTGGTGAATAAGAGCTGTATTCAAGGCTGGACGGCTCTCCATGAGAGTGTGTGCAGGAACAATGTGGAAATCTGTGAGATGCTGATGAAAGCTGGAGCCAAAGTTAGCTTGCCTAACAAATACGGAATCACTCCTATCTTTGTAGCAGCTCAAAGTGGAAAAGTGGATGCACTTCGCATGCTTTTAAAAAATGGTAACATCTTCCTTTATCATTTGGGTTGTGCTTTTCTTTCTGTCGCTTGGTGATGTAATGCATCTCAAAGGTAATCTCTCTCAATTCTATCAGGCGCTGATCTCAACAGTCAGGCCTCGGATGGAGCCACAGCACTGTATGAGGCCTGTAAAAATGGTCATGATGACATTGTAGAGTTCCTTCTCTCTCAAAATGCAGATGCCAACAAGGCAGGAAAAACAGGACTGTTGCCGATCCATATTGCTGCCCAGCGTGGCAAAGATGGGTATGATTTAACAGTACAGAAATATAAAGTAAATGTGTGAACGGATGTGCTTTGGGAGAAATGTTCTCAGGTTTATCTAAATAATTAATTTTTTATGCGAAGGCCATTGGTTCTTAAGAGTTCAGGTATAGTACATCTCACGATCTTGCATTAATTTTCAGCAAAGACCTCCTCACTTTTGGGTGTACCCGCAAAAATATCAGTGCAACTAAGTAAGTCTCAATGGGTGCTTTACAGCAATACTGTGGCAAGAGGGTGCTAATCCTGTAACCTTAACTCAAGCTAACTCAAGTAGGAGGAAATTTTCTTATTTTCAAAATACCATTTATTTTCATTTAAATGTTCTTTCTTCTGACAGACATAATGTCTTTTTAACTCTGTGTAGGTTTTTCCTTCGCCTAACAGTATAACTAATAATCCATTAGCATTATTCCTGATAGCATGAAATGTTTAGGGATGGGAATCGTGAAAAAATTAACAATTTCAATTTCGCGGCTTCTTAACGATTTCAGTTCCTTTAACAACTTCCTTAACAATGATTTAAATGGTCAGCGCCAATGGTGTAGTGGTTAGTGCATCAACACATGCACTCCGGTGCTCACGGTGACCCGAGTTCAATTCTCGCCTCGCGGTCCTATGCTGATCCTTCCTCTCTCTCTGCTCCCCATGCTTTCCTGTCAACACTCGCTACTGTCCTATACAATAAAGGTGAAAATCCCTAAACAATAATAGTAAAAAAGATTAAAAACAAAGATTTAAATGCTGCCTGGGAATAAATATATGACAACAAACAAATATGTTACTGCTAAAAATTATATTTTAACACAACCTTTGCAGAAGGTCTGTTTATACATTATAAAGAGAACACGGAGTAAATGCATAATGTGTATATTTATTATAATGTGAATAAACAGTCTGATTTCGAGTTGCAAGCTGTCTCTCACTAATTTAAAGTAAGAGCCAATTAGAGTTAATCAACTCATTAAATGAAAATATGCAAGAGATAAATTTTTTTTTGTATTATTTGTGAATATATGTTTAAACATTGTGTTTTTAGAACCAGCATTGGTCAAACAGACCTGTCTAGATTACATAAATGCATAAAAAATGCAGCATAGTGGAATGAAAAAATATATTCTGTATGAACTGTATATATAGTGTATATACTCATTGTGAAGGCCTTTGTTCTTCAATTAGGCATGGAAAGAACATTGAAATATCATCAGTTAACTGATAAGACCAAACTATAGGTATGTGTTAAGAGTCCTGAATGTGATAGGTCTGGGTGATTTTGTCCTACAAAATCAAAATGTCAAATAATAATAAACATTTTCACTCGATTACGATTAATGAACAATTATTTTATTTATTTTATTTTTTTGCCCTAATAGTTCACATTCAGGGTTTTTACAGTAAATATGCTCACATATTACAAGTGAGAGATTTTTGAATAAAGGCTGCATTACTTGATTTTAAAACAATTGAAGGAAACAAACACGACCTACCCTAATCTATGATTATTTATTGAACATTACTTCCAATCATCGTCAATGTAGTGCAAACGTGCAATGTGTAGTTTTGAGTGGTGTACAGTTATCTGACAGTGCAAGGGCTGCACCGGACCACACCCGTGCGTTCAACACAAAAGTATAAATCAGCCTTAACAGAGCGGGGTCACGTGATTCCACATGCAGTAGGGAAAGTAATTGAAAAAAATTGACCTGGAAAAATTTGATCAATTATAGGTTCTGAACGTCGATTTCGATTACTTTTTAATTAATCGCCCAGCCCTAGTATGTAACATAAATTTCATCACAAGACAATAAATAGGCACAGGAGAGATAATACTTTGTCACAAAGTGATTATGTTGAACTCTTGTGTATGCATATTAGTCAAAAGAAGTATGCATTTTACTCTGAATAACAAAAAAAACCTCAACCAAAATTATAGCAGTGGAAAAAAAAATTATACATAAAAAATAGTACAAAAAATAGAGCAGAGGAGCAGAGGAGATTAACTAGAAAATAGTTCCACATTCAAGAAAAGGGATCCTCCGAGCCACACCTAACTTTACATTGTTTAGGATAGTTCAATTTGGCAATCATGTTTTAACTCCTAAACTTTGTTTTGGCCTGATTCTGCTTAAAATCTTAAAAGTAATTTTTTTTGTTCACTGTTCATATTTTCGTCCTGTGGTTCACTTTTTCTTCACTAATTCTCGGTTCCCAACCCTAGAACTTTCCTCCTAAAATTTCATTATTTCTAATCACTAAATACAAGCTTTTAAAAGGTTTCTATGGATTCAGTGGATTATCAATCTTAATTTTAAACCATTTCCCCATTGTATAATGTTCATTTCAACCTAATCACATCAAATTCTAACATGACATTCAAATGTGGTGCGCACTAGCAAAGTAACACCTAAGAACATTAAGTTTCTCATTTTCAGAATTATAGCCATGCTGATCCCAGTCACAAGTAGGGCCAGAGTGAGGCGTTCGGGTATCAGCCCTCTCCATTTGGCAGCAGAGCGCAACAGAAATGACATTGTCGAAGTACTGATCGAGGCCGGCTTTGATGTTAATGCCATGTTGTCTGAGGATCGCTCTATGATGTATGAAGATCGGCGCAGCACAGCTCTCTACTTCGCCGTCATTAACAACAACATCGAAGCTACCACCATGCTTCTGGAGGCTGGTGCCAACCCAAACCTGGATACGTTCAAACCGCTGCTGGTGGCACTGAGGCAGGGTTGCATACAGACTGTGACACTGCTGGTGGAACATGGTGCTGATGTTAATGCCTACATCCCAACTCATCCGACTAGCTTTCCAGCCTCCATTATGTTCTGTATGAAGTACTTGTCCTTACTGAAATATCTGATGGATAACGGCTGCGATGCATTGTCATGTTTCAATTGTGTCTATGGTAGTAATCCTCATCCACCTATAAAACCAAGGCGTAATCCGAGATATGATTCAGATGAAACCAGAGAAAAGACCTGTGTTCTGGTGAGTGTTTTGAAGACAGCCAAAACTGACTCAGATTATTATATTTTTATTTATGCATTTACTAATGAGTGCCAGACACTATGCATCATTTATTTAATGTAAGTTACATTAGGATAGCAAAATAAAGTAAACTGTCATTATTCACTGACCGGACACTTTATTAGGTACACCTGTCCGACTGCTCGTTAACACAAATATCTAATCAGCCAATCACATGGCAGCAACTGAATGCATTTAGACATGTAGACATGGTCGAGACGATCTGCTGCTCTCAGTTCAAACTGAGCATCAGAATGGGGAAGAAAGGTGATTTAAGTGACTTTGAACATGGCATGGTTGTTGGTCCCAGACGAGCTGGTCTGAGTATCTACTGGGATTTTCACGCACAACCATCTCTAGGGTTTACAGAGAAAATATCCAGTGAGCGGCAGTTCTGTGGGCCCAAATGCCTTGTTGATGCCAGAGGTCAGAGGAGAATGTCCAGATTGGTTTGATCTGATAGAAAGGCAACAGTAACTCAAATAACCACTCGTTACAACCCAGGTATGCAGAAGAGCATCTCTGAACACGTCAAACCTTGAGGTGGATGGACTACAGCAGTGAAAGACCACATCGGGGGCCACTCCTGTCAGCTAAAAACAGGAAACTGAAGCTACAATTCGTACAGGCTCACCAAAACTGGACAATAGAAGATTGGAAAAACGTTGCCTGGTCTGATGAGTCTCGATTTCTGCTGCGACATTCAGATGGTAGGGTCAAAACTTGGCATCAACAACATGAAAGCATGGATCCATCCTGCCTTTTATCAACGGTTCAGGCTGCTGGTGGTGGTGTAATGGTGTGGGGGATATTTTCTTGGCATCCTTTGGGCCCATTAGTACCAAATGAGCAATGCCACAGTCTAACTGAGTATTGTTGCTGACCATGTCCATCCCTTTATAACCACAGTGTACCCATCTTTTGATGGCTACTTCCAGGATTATAATGCACCATGTCATAAAGGGCATGTCATCTCAGACTGGTTTCTGAAACATGACAATGAGTTCACTGTACTCAAATGGCCTCCACAGTCACCCGTCTCAATACAATAGAGCACCTCTGGGATGCTGTGGAACGGGAGATTCGCATCATGGATGTGCAGCCAACAAATCTGCAGCAACTGCGTGATGCTATCATGTCAATATGGACCAAAATCTCTGAGGAATATTTTCAGTACTTTGTTGAATCTGTGCCACGAAGGATTAAGTCAGTTCTGAAGGCAAAAAGTGGTCCAACCCAGTACTAGTAAGGTGTACCTATTAAAGTGGCCGGTGAGTGTATACCCCAAAAGTCTTGATACTATGGACTAGAAACCAACAGGATCTAACGAAAATATCAGGAGACTACAGGGTCTCTCTTTTTTTATTGGTTATCCCACATAACCAGGATGAATTTGTTCTGAAAACTTAATTGAGAAGAACTTGTCACATTTTATTACCATTTTCTAAACTATAGCAACTAAATAGTGATAATGTGAGAAAGTGTCTGAATAATCTTTGATTTGACTGTATTATATAACTATTGAACCACACCTATTCTTATCTTAGGAACTAGAACTTTTTGATCCACTTCAAATGCTGACTGCTATATATTGCTTATTTCATATCTACTTTCTTTCCATTTTTTTTACTAGTTCTGTGAGGTGATCTCCACCGAAAACTACTCGCACTGGTCAGGACCGATTATTGACGTACTTCTTGACTATGTTGGACATGTGAAACTCTGTGCACGACTCGTTGAACATCTGGACAGTTACCACGAGTGGCAGTGCATCAAAGAGAAAGCAAGTATGTGCACCCATACCTTGAGCGTGAATTATTCATTTATGCAGATGATTTGAGTCACCTGTGTATTCATTTGCTGCCTTTGATTGCAGTGCCTCCACGCCCACTCATGCAGCTGTGCAGACTGAAAATCCGTACACTCCTTGGAATCAACAGACTGAAGAAAATTCACAAGCTTCCGGTTCCTCCGAGGCTGATCAAATTCCTAAATCATCAAGAAAGAGAATATGAAATGTAGGCCTGCTTTTAGTTAATGCAGAAAGAACAATGACATCAGAAAAGCATATGCTTCTGTTCATAACTTGCACTGAGTTAAAATAATTAAAACTAAATTGAATTCAATTTTCCAATCAAATCTGCTGCTTAATGTAAAAAGGCCATAAATGTTTAAATGTAAGTAGCTATCAGGCATTAAAAAGAGTTTAGGGGACATGTATTAAATAGATTCAGAGGAGACATATTAATTTATCTTGTCTATATGTGTATTCTTATTTAAAATGTAGGAATAATATATGTACCAAAATGATATAGTGTGAAAGAAAATAATAACTGTTATTTTTTGCAATATAGTAGAATGTATTATGAAATGTGTATAGTTTTGTATTTTTTACTTCTTGCTGGTTTTTAGTCAGGTCGGTGTACATTTCAATGTTTTGTTTTGCTTACAAAGCGAACTAAGTGGCAAAGCTACATGTGGTAATCATCTGAATGATTTCTAACCACGTGATAACAATAAATAAAGTGTTAACTAAAGCATTTGAGATTCAATTTGCCTATTCCTTTACAAAATTTGAAGATTTTCATATTAGTGTAGGTATGAGTAATAAATGACCCAATTTCCATTCGTGGGTATAATCGTGTACAGAATTCCCGCCCTTTTTCATTTCATGGGTTTTTCCTGAGATTTTTCAGCAACAGCTTTTTTTTTCCTGTTCTTTAATAAACGATTAACACATCAGTTGTTGAAATATAATAATTAAAAAATATAAAACAACACCTCCAAACTGAAACGGTGTGAGTAAATAACATAAAGCAGTTAATCTCAGATTAAAAAGTAATGTCCCTCATGTGCTCAATCCCTCACTTGCTCAACTGCACACGTTTTCAATCAACATTTCTACTTTAACAATTAAAATAAAGCTGAGAAAGAAAACAAAACTCATTTACTTACTGATAGTTCTAACAGTGTAGAAAATAACTGAATACTATGTTTATAACCAAATACGTTACTTCAAATAATGTAGCTACTGAAAACAACACTTTGTAGGTTTACCTCACGATTCGGCGTCGGAAGTGACGTCAAGAGTTATTCAATATTCATTCTGATTTATATTCATTACAAAAGCAAAATGTAAGCTATAGCACAAAAATTAATAAAAGGTCCATAAAGTCATTATAAAAAGACTATAGTATTATTCTGTGTATGTCGATTGAGTGTTAGCTACACCTTCACGCGGCTAGAATACAGTAATTGGTTCTGGCAATACTAATCGTCACATTGCCCCCTAGTGTCTGTAACTTAGGGAAGTAATTTAAAATACTTTTTAAAACAATTCAACGTGAAAACAAAATGCGTAACAAATACATAATGTCAGGAGTAAAGCTGTCAGTAATACTCATAGAGAAAACACAGAAGCTGCCTCAATGTGTCCTTGAGGGTGTTGTTAACTCTGACCTGAACTTTATCAGGTCAGTTCGGATGGCAGCCAGACAATGCACTTTCCAGATGGCCAGACTCCTTGTTGAGAGCACAACTGATGACATTGCCCAGATTTACAGTGTGTACTGTTTTCCCAGCCAATTATATGGTCTGCTTGCAGTGCCTCATATCATAGACAATATCCGAAATACAAATTCTGGGTAAATAAAAGAAATAAATGAACCTCTTAGAACTTTTTAATACGTGATAGCCCTATGTATTGTATATTTTAATCACTCATTTGGAGTAAATATTGATATTTAGTATTAAATACTAGGCCTACATAAAAATGACATTTAATGTTACCAAATAATACAACTTGTTTGTGACTAATTCTTTTGTCACTTCATCATTGAACATCTTCCAAATTAGCATCAGAAGCTGTCGTGACTGCTCCGGGTTGTGCAGAACACCGGCGGATGGTGGCTTTGCAGGTCATATTTCTTGAGGTTAGCAATAACCTCCTGCAGTGTCTCTGAGTTCTCACCAGAGGGCAGAATAGAAAGATTAAATGTGGTACAGTCCTGTGTTATTTATTTGTTTTGTTTTGTTTTTTATTGCAATAACAAGTCACTACAATGAAAATACAGAAGCATAAGTATAATACAACCAACGCAAAATTACTTTTTTGCACGAAACAAGAATGACAATTTTTTAAATTTATTTTTTTAAGAACAAGGTGAAATAATACATACAAAGATTTGATAAGATTTGACTCATTTTTCCCCATGAACAACCTCCCTCCCATTCAAAAATGAATGAATAAAATAAATAAATAAATAAATAATAAAATAAATAAATAAATAAATAAATCTATTAAATTAATAATAAATTAAATATTGAGAATGATAATTTTAAAGAATTATTACAATGGTATGGCAAAGAGAAGGATGGTGAGAAAGAAAAAAAGACAATAAAATTATAAATAATAAAAAATAAGGTTAAGTTAAGTTAGAGTGAACATGAAAAATAACCCAAATTAATGCAGAATATGAAATAAAGCACATGTTTTGGAAGTTGTAATTGCTTTCTTGTTATGAGAATTATTGTATACTTAAATAGTGTTCAAGTACAGATCCAATTCTTGTTTAAAAATACAAAATTTGGTTTATTTTTAGTGTATTTACACTTATGTATAAAAAAAACACTTTCCAACAAATAATATTAGGTTTAAACAAAAACGTAATGTAAAACCTCAAAATAATATGTCTATAGCTTAAAGAAAAATCACCATAAACCTTTTGGACAATTCACATCAGACTAGAAAGATTTAACAAAGGGACATTCCCAAAATAAGTGAATGACTCTTGTTTTCTTCCTTAGTTAAAGGTTTTGTTAGAACAGAAATGTTACTGTAAGTCACCATAAAGAATCAATTCCTAAGCAAATCAGGACAAAGAATCATATTGAGCTTTTCACAAACTATAATGGCTTCGCAAAGCCTTCAGAGAAACTATTTAGTAAATGTTTACATAACAGGAATTTATAATTTTCTGACAAGATTTTGAAAGACTTTTTGAGAAATTGTTAATAATTATACATTCTACTTAAGTTCTAACTACGGAAACACTAAGAACACATTCCTAACATTGGGGAAACATTCTGAGAACAAAAACAGCTGGAATTATTTGATTATTTTCTGCATTTGATTGCAGTAAAGAGCTATGGATACCTTGTCAGATTATATATATATATATTTAGTGAAATATATAGATATATATATATTTAGTTATATATATATATTAGTGAATCACAAACCGATAAACCTATAAAGCGCAATTTTGTTCAACATGTTTGCCTGGTTGATGGCTCTACTTTATGTCCAGATAATGAGAAAACTAATTTGTGGACTAACTAGGCTTAGGACTTCCATATTTACTTGTTTTGCTTCACTGTATCTATTCCTAAAATAGATATATTTTAAATCATATTCAGTTACAAACTAATTAATGGTTGATATAACTTATACACTATCATTTTAAAATTTTCATGTTACAATAGTTACAATGACATAACAGCCATTCAAATATGTCTGTTTTGACTCTGAAGTTTTGTATAGCAATTTAATTTTATTAATATGGGCTTCTTCAGATAATGACATGTAATTTGATCTGCTTAAACACATTTCTTATCTGGGCCCACGTTGGTTTTCTTACAGTTGAAATCAGAATTCTTACAATTATTTGAATTCTTTTTTTCTTTTTTAAATATTTCCCAAATTATGTTTAACAGAGTAAGGAAATTTTAATAGTATGTCTGATAATATTTTTTTTTTTTCTGGAAAAAGTCTTATTTGTTTTATTTCAGCTAGAATAAATGCAGTATTTATTTTTTTTTAAATTCCATTTTAGGGTCAAAATTATTAGCCCCTTTAAGCTATATAATTTTTCGATAGTCTACAGAACAAAACATCATTATACAGTAACTTGCCTAATTACCCTAACCTGCCTAGTTAACCTAATTCACTAAGTTAAGCCTTTAAATGTCATTTTAAGCTGTATAGAATTCTGTCATCATGGTAAAGATTAAATAAATCAGTTATTAGAAATGACTCCAACTGATCTATTCTGGAGGCTTAATCTTCTGGACATTATTAGTCTGGAATACACCACAGGCTTTGTTCAAAATCAAAATGTTCAATAAAAAAAAAGAGTTAAAAAAAAGTTGAAGAAATCTTCTCTCCGTTAAACAGAAACTGGGGAAAAAATAAACAGGGGGGCTAATAATTCAGGTGGTTTAATAATTCTGACTAAAGGTAGTTATTTTGACAACTTTCTCTATAACCACAGGGTGGCAATGCAACTCCACAATGAAATATAAAAGGCACAAATAAAAGTCATTTGGTGATTCTTTTATACGGAGTAGAAATAAATTTCACACTGAGCAAAAATAAATAAATAATAATAATAATAAAAATATAATAAATATTAATAATAAATATAAGATAAACAGCAGATTCATAAGAGCTAAACACTCATTGTATAATATGATTATAATTTTTAATATTAGTATTTGTGATGTGTTAGATACGTTTAGAGTTACAGTGCACAGTATGTATTTGTATGTTAGATGGAATCTATGAGTTTATTCTAGAGAACAGTTTGTAACCAACACAAAGCACATACCTGTAGATGATTTCATCTTTGATTTGGAAGAGATTTCCCTCTTTCCTCTGCTCTGAGTCCAGGAACCTGCCATCACTCCATACCAAAATGTCCACTTTCATTAAAATTATGGAGATGGGCCAAACCACAACACTCATTCTTGCATTTTGTTTTTGTCCATCAGTTTTCTGTTGTGACATTTATGTGGATGAATGGCCCGAGAAAGGTCAATGGCGAACATTGATTACACACCTCGCTGTCAGAGGGCCCGGGGGGAGAGGGGTAAGTGGCCATTTGTTTTGAGCAAACTCTTGTTCAGAAATCTTCAAAAAGTGCTGGCAGAAGTGGCAGAAGCATCGTAGGGCTTTCCATCACACTCTGGCACCGGCTGACACTACAAAGCTGTTTAAGGGCTGACTGCTCCCCAGACAGCCCAAACTGCAGAGTGTGACTTAGCGGTTTTATTAAATGCAGTGCTATGCTATTAAAATGAAAGCAAAACCTTTAAACATTTTAAAACACTTTTACAGGACTGATCTCGACAAAACTTTCAGTACCTTCCAGAACATGTCGACTGTGCAACAGCAACTGGGGTGTGATGCTTTGCAAAAGAAAATAGCTCCAAACTAAGTTGTATGTTTTCATGACAATGATATACTGAAATTTATCTAAACGTGTCCAGGCTAGGATTTGGGGATGTCACTTTGTAAAGAAATACTATGTACTATTCTGTAGCCATTGTTGTTTCGGTTGTCAAATTATCACCCAAAACACTGCTGTTGTGTAAACAAACAACCAAAATGAGTGCAAATAGCTTTTAATTAGTATTTGAAATGAAATTGATTTAGTGATTTAAAAACTTTTAAACTGAATTTAATCTAACATAGGCTCTATGTTCGATTTACGTTCTGAAAACGTTTATGTTAGAACATACATTCTGAAAACGTAGCCCTATATACATTTCTGGAGATCGCGAATTACTGTATGTAGCCAAAAGTATGTATGGCTACATTTCATCTTTACAATGAATGCTACGAGGCAGTGTGACGCTGTTCCTTTATATGCTATCCGCTTACCTCTGTATGGGCGGCTTTCCTGCTGTTTCCTGTTTTTCCAGTTAGCTCGCCATGTATGCTGGCGGACTTGAGACGCAGAGAGGAATTTACCACGATGACGGGGTTCGAGTCCAGCAAAGAATGGTTCCAGAAAGCAGATAAGACAAAAACAGAAGCTAAAAAATAAAATAAACGAGTAAATAACAGGGTGAAAATGTGATAAAATCTGAAAACGTGGTAAAAATCAGGTGAGGGCTTTTCTTTTTCTGGATTGCTTTTTAAAACTGTTGGGGAAGTGGATGGACAGGTCAATCAGTTCTTTTGAAAATACTATTGGTTGGGTTTTGGGAAGAGGGTGGATCAGTCTATTGGTCAGTCAGTCAGTCAGTCGACAGTCAGTCAACAGCGGCTTCTGGTGTATTTACATGAGAACAGCAAGCATGATTGGCACTCGCTAAATAAATTTGAGATCTGAAAAAGCATACACCACGGCCTCTGGTGGATTTGTGAAAACAAAAACTGCAAAAACACATACCTACCGGGACGTATTTAGTGCTCTCAAGAAATATATATAGCAGTATGTTTTCAGAATGAGCCTGGGTTGATTTAATAACACAAGGTGGAGCTATAACAAAAAAAGAAGCTTTGACATTACCTGTGCAAAAAAAAAAACGCACACAAGGTCTAGATATGGCATTTTGCTTTTATTTTAAGCTGAAAGCCTTGAGCATTGTGTTTTTAAAAGAGTTGTGCCATGTGCAAAAG
This sequence comes from Danio aesculapii, assembly GCF_903798145.1. Lineage (NCBI taxonomy): Eukaryota > Metazoa > Chordata > Actinopteri > Cypriniformes > Danionidae > Danio > Danio aesculapii. The sequence continues at coordinate 28,254,304 of NC_079454.1, read as the reverse complement.
ACTGCAATGGTCAAATATATTGCATATATTTACATAGAAAAGTGAGCATAGAAGTGTGGTTAAAGCACTTAAACATTTCAATCTTTGGAAAGAATTTAAAAGATTGGAGGTTTACTTTTAGCAACACACAACAGAATTTACAGCTGTGAGAAAACATCAGTTAAGAAAGCAGCCCCACATGCCTAAGTGGTTCAATTGGAAAATTATCAAGCTATGGGAATATTTGATGACTTTATTCAACAGATTCTTCTCTCAGTGTCAGTATTGAATGCGCTTTTGCTTTATTTCAAAAAGGCAAAGCAAGACATTCAGGGTATACACTCACCGGCCACTTTATTAGGTACACCTGTCCAACTGATTGTTAACGCAAATTTCTAATCAGCCTTTCACATGGCAGCAACTCACATGGCATGTAGACATGGTCAAGACAATCTGCTGCAGTTCAAACTGAGCATCAGAATGAGGAAGGAAAGGTGATTTAAGTTACTTTGAATGTGGCATGGTTGCTGGTGCCAGACGGGCTGGTCTGAGTACTGCTGATCTACTGGGGTTTTCATGCACAACCATCTCCAGGGTTTACAGAGAATGGTCTGAAAAAGAGAAAATATCTAGTGAGGAGCAGTTGGCACAAATGCCTTGTTGATGCCACAAGTCAGAGGAGAATGGCCAAACTGGTTCGAGCTGATAGAAAGGCAACAGTAACTCAAATAAACACAGTATGCCGAAGAGCACAACCCACAAACACACAACACATCAAACTTTGAGGCGGATGGACTACAGCAGTAGAAGACTTCAGACACACCGGGTGCTACTCCTGTCAGCTAAGAACAGAAAACTGAAGCTACAATTCGCACAGGCTCACAAAAAATGGACAATAGAAGATTGGAAAATGTTGCCTGGTCTTATGAGTCTCGATTTCTGCTGCGACATTCGGATGGTAGGGTCAACAACATGAAAGCATGTATCCATCCAGTCTTGTATCAACAGTTCAGGCTTGTGGTGGTGGTGGTGTAAAGGTGTGGGGGATATTTTCTTGGCACACTTTGGGCCCATTAGTACAAACTGAGCACCGCATTAACGCCACAACCTACCTGAGTATTGTTTCTGACCATGTCCATCCTTTATGGTCACGCTGTACCCATTTTCCATTTCCAGCAGAATATCGCGCCAAGTCAAAAAACACCAGATCTCCATCAAGCAGAGCACCTTTGGGATGTGGTGGAATGGGAGATTTGCATTGGAACAACGTAAGGGTGAACAATTGTTCTAGGACTAAGCAATGACATTGAAATTAAGGAACCTGTAGAGTGCTCTCTAATTTTGATCTCTACTGTATTTCTATCCAAATTAATTGTTATAGTTATCGTTCTTAACTGTGCGCAAGTCTTATATAATATAGGTACATTTCAGATCTCGGCAGATTAAATCTGAACTGCAGCTAATAACTGATGGTAGCAACATCAGGCTTTTCCACCATTAAGGAAAGTCTAAAAACATCTCCAACAAAGCACAGCCTGCACAACAGAGAGGTACATTTTTCGCAGATGTTGTTGTTGCTGATTCTGAAGCTTGGACCAATGAGATGCGAATGGGCGCAGGCACATTAGCGGTGGTGCATTGGTTTTGTTTATAGGGGACAGCAGAAGGATTATCCCCTTCAGTCCATTTCATTTGATCCATATGGCCCAAAAGGCCTTCGCTTCAGCTGTGCCACAGCTTGAGAGCCACGCTTGAGTTTGTTATTGTCCCAACGCAGGCTGAATGCAGTGCTGCAAATCCCAACAATATAATATGCACAGTCAGAGCTCTGGCTTTCCCTCACTACAATGACACAGACAGAACTGCAAAGCTTCTTTACTCCTTTTTTAACCTTCATACACAAAGACTATGCATGCACAATATGCTAAGTTTAATTTGATCATTTCCAAACGAGGTCTCGGTGGAATCATCGATTACAGGGCTGTCATGGTGAAGTCATATATCAATAGATTTGTATCATCATCTAAAAGTGGACCTCTCTCCCATTCTCCCTCCCTCTCCTCCTATGAGCAGGAGCTGAGCAGAGCGATTTACAGGCTGTCGGGTTGGCTTTGTTCCCGTGTAAGTCAAGTCTCGGTGGAGAAGAGACGCATCAGTGCTCCAAATGGCCCCAGCCGTCTCATTGCATTATCTTCAAATGGCACGTCTGATGGAGAAGTTACAGAACAGCTCTCCTAGCTTCTCTCATTTAGAGATGCCACCCTTATTAACATGTACTGCACCTACATAGTGCTTTATATCTCTATGTGCGACCAGAATTTAACACGTTTCCCAGAGTGCGACTACCTGTATTTGAATGTTTAGTAAAACAACCTTCCTATAGCGAAGCTTCATAGGATGCGGGGTGTTTTCTCATCGATAGAACAACATCAAAACTGCATTAATACTGGGTCAGCTGTTATAGAGGGCGATTATGAAGAAGTTTTGAAAGCTCTGTACTCAAGCAGAAGAGGTGAATGAAGCAGAACCAACTCCTTATTTTGCCTGCGGCCAATGTGTAGCTGCCTGGAGGAAAAAAGAGCTCTATATTCCTGAACTTGTTGATGAATGAAAACACACACTTACATAATTATATAAATATATTTATGAAACTAACTTAACAGTGAGGTTTATTGTGTATGTGTGCTATATGTGTGTGTGTGTGTGTGTGTGTGTGTGTGTGTGTGTGTGTGTGTGTGTGTGTGTGTGTGTGTGTGCCAACAGCAATATCAGTAAATTTTGACCTTGTAGGAACACTTTTTTTTTGTCCACATGATAGGAAATGGGCTCAAAAATCCCACAGAATTTGGCATTTTGAAATTGAAAAATGTATTGATTAATGAAATGATTGTTTCCTGTGAGGGATAGAGGGATAGCATATACAGTTTGTACAGTATCACAACCATTATGTCTATATAAGTTCCAATAAAGAGTTTATTTTTTTAAGTTTTAAACTATAGGGTTCTAATTTAACAATCAAGGCACAAAGTCTAAAGCACATGTCCGAATCCACCTTTGCTATTTTAGGGACAGAAAAATACGCTCTGTGCCCCAGTGCATGGTCTAACAGGGTTGTGCTTATTCTCTTAATGAGTTATGGGTGTGTTTTGAGCATAACATGCATTAAACCAATCAGAGTCTCATCTCCCATTCCCTTTAAGAGTCAATTGTGTCACTCCATGGTACATTTGCTATTTACATGGCGGACATTGTAGGTGGAAAAACTGAACACTTCACTGGCGAGAATATCGTTAAACACCCAATCTGAGCAAGGATAAAGAACAAGCCTCTTTACTTTCTATTTACTTTTACTTTTTACTCCTTTACTTTCGTGAAGTAAGGAAACAGTGTTGTACGCACTCCACTGAAGACATCCATTAGCCTACAGATTTAATTTTGTTTGTTAAGCGCAAAGATTTGTTTCAAAACTATTTCTAAATTCAGTTTTAATTTCCAGCAAACAAATAAATGAACAATAATAACGAAATTATAACA